>NW_008628455.1:0-16790 GCF_000691845.1 Merops nubicus
TCCTCCCGCTCGCCTCAGCGCCGCAGCCGTGCCCCGTCCCGTGCGGCTCCGTCTGCCTTCCTCCTTCTTCCCTGCAGGGTTACGTCCCCGATTCCCCCTCGCCCGCGGCCTGAGCCCGTGACACCCGCCTCGGGCCCCTTCCTCTCCGTGTCTCGGCTCCCATCCGAGTGCAGCAAGTTCCACCCACCTCTCCGTCCTGCCCCAGCTTGCATACTCCCCGCTGCGTTCTCTGCTGTCTTGGGCAGCTCCCGCTCTCGGTATGCAACCCCATCTCTTATCCCCTTCCGTAAGGTTGCTGCTGGTTTCTTCTTCCTAGTTTAATTCCTATTCATTAATTTTCCTATGTTCCGTTCCCAGAACCATCCCATAAGCTTCCTTGTACTCAGTTCAGTCTTACCAATTTGAAAGCTCCTCAAGCCCATTTGCTTAAAGCAGGGTTGGTTTATGTCTCTGCTACGTCTACTTCTTTTTTCTTTTACTTTTTTTTTCCTCTCCGCTCAAAAGTACATGTAGTAAAGCAGTTAGGAACACTCATAAAGAGGGTTTCTGGTAGTCTCTGTTGTTTGGAGCACGCTTAACCAGGTGATATTTAAAAGCTGCCAGTCCCCCTGTTGCACCACTGCTTAGTCCCTTGCTGTCGTTGGCTCCCTAGCAAAGGATAATCTGAAGAAAAATGTGGGATTAGACAGTCTCAGCCTAATTTCGGAATTCCTCTTTGCCTTTGTGTTTGAAAGTTATTGTAAAGTTTATTTCCATGTGCAAGATGGTTATTATTTTCTGGGGTAGTGGATTAGGTGATCATCTTAGGCATCTTTTTTCTACTTTTGAGACAAAAGTCTGGTGCAAGTTATTATGTGAGTATTTTAGGTTGATACTGAGTATGAGAGAAAGTTTGGTAAACCGTATTTAATTTCTGGATAGACAACTTAAATACTTCACTGAAATACTACTCTTACTGTACAATTAAAATACTGTATTAAAGTATTTCATCATTTCCTATCAGTTGGATAAGATTAAAAATTGGATGGTTTTACATTAAAAGTACTCTTAAAGTCTGAGACAAGATACTTATGTGTAGATGTTATGTTTCTTTATAGATCTATCTATCTCTATATATCTCTTGACCTTCATTTGAAGATGTTAAGGATAGTCAACAGAAATAGAGAAAGCAGTTGTGATGGCCAGATAATTTCCTTCCAAATGGCAGTGTTGAGGTACAGTAAGTTGTGTCATCTATGGAGGAGTAGGCTATAAAAGTTAATACATTAAATGCAGAACTCATTCTTGGGACAAAAAAAAAAAGTAGCTAGTGGCTAGACATGTCAGGTGATAAAGTTTAAGAAAGTAAGTAAATATATGCACCTGAAATAAAATAAACCCAGTCTGGGATCCTAAATAGAACTTTATGTATGGTGCTATTTAAAATACACTGTTCTGTATCCTTTTGCTGTTACAAACAACTATGTTTTCAGGATTTCCATCTCTGAACGTCATTTGTCTTAACTTGGGCTTTGTATACACTATGGAAGTTGTATTTCTGTAACTCTACATGTATTGAAGGGACTATTCAGCTCTTCCACAGTAACCACTGGTGCTTTGATGAAGGTGATTTCTTTTAGTGGAAAAAGAGTGAATTAATATTCATTACACCCAAGGACAATTAACAAGTTATCTCATTTCTAGTCAGCGTAAGTCTAGAAATTCAAATGCAGATTAGATTCTAGTGTAGCTTGTGATATGCTTTTAGTGTGCTTTTTTGGATATATACTGTTGTACTTTTTATTGGATAATTTAAATGTCTCCATATCCTTTTTTGATGGAAAAATCACTCTTTTGATTGAGACATCTCTTAGTTATTACATAGAGAAAGAGTAGTATTCTGTTACAGGTTAGGCCTCTGTATTATGCCTCTGCCTTTTGACTGCAGAAAAGCCTTCCAGAGTTACTTGAATGAAATCTGTATTTCTCTTGTTCACTATGTCTTATACGGTCTTTATAATGGGCAATCCAGTTTGCCAAACAAAAAACTTACGAAGTTTTCCAGTAAACGTTGGTGACATTTATCATGGTTCTGTATGGAGTGCTTCATAAGTGCTACTGAATTTGCCTATGCAGCTGGTATGTCTGTTTTCTTTTAGTCTTGATTTTCTCTCTGTGTTAGAGTGAAACTAGTTTTAAGCATTGAAGGGGAACATTTTTTTTAATCAGTGTATTTCATAATATTTTATGTTTACTGTGATTTCAGATGCACTTGTCAATGGCATATTTCCAAATCTAGCCCATAGTCCCATAGGTTATATATTAATGACCTAAAGAATGTGTAAATTAAATTCTTCACAGTTGACTACTTATTGAATGATTTGCTTGGGGTCACATAATACTGTAGTAAATACAGGATTTTCTTTTCTAGGTGGCTTTCAATTGTGTACATCCATGAGACTATCCAAAACAACAATAAGCATGCTAAAATTGGAAATGAGCATTAGAATGTCATAAATTCAGTTATAAAAATTTCTTAAGGGGAATTCTTACACGTAAGGGTTTTAACCACCTTAACTATACTTTCCTGTGCTTTAGCTTTGCTGATTATTATGAGGTCTATAGATGAGTGTAGGGAGATTCATGAATTATAACATACTGAAAAGTGGCAGTCAAATTTTAGTGTGTTAACTGTTATTTTCTTTCTTCTTCCTTCTCTCAGAATATTTAAAGTCTTTTACGTGCCAAATTCTACTCCTTTTCTTGACAATAGAGTGAGACTTGTCTTCTAAAGAAACCTTTCTTTTAGTATTTATGGGCTTTTTTTAAGCTTCTAGTACAATCTTGGAGAGTTTCATATGATTTCTTTCCTCCTAGAGCAACTTACGTCATCTTTGTATCCGTGGACATTTTACCACAGAATACCCCTTAACTGGGCTCCCATACTGCCAGGAGAGCAAAGTGCTTGTAGTACTGTGTTGTATGCTTCACAGATGAACAGAAAAGATAGTTTGTTGGCCTCTAGCAAAGATTTTTGCCACTCTCTTCTCCCAAAGAGCATTAAAAAAGCTTATTCTTAAAATTTCCCTAATCAAGGGATCTGCTTGAAGTTACCTGGCACTGCATGAATGCCCTCCTGCAAGGAAGACTGTTGCTGTGGACTCTGAGTGATGACTTCCTGGAAGCAAGCCTGTTTGTTTTAGGTGATTATGGCATCAATACCTATGTAACTATCTATGCTTTCCCTGTCTTTCAAGGAGCAGTTGGCAACAAATTTTTCAAGCTCTTGTTCCACAAACATTTTAAGTTAGTACTGGTGCTCTGGCTGCTTATTCTTCCCATCAAGCACACAAAAGAACTTCCATAGCTGAGCAGTGCAGAATATTAGGAAATTCCTCTGTGTTAAGAATAATAGGGCTTTATCCTGCCTCTTGTTTTGATGGATCAGTTTGAACTTGGATCATTTTTCTGTCCAGTTCACCACACTAGTTTTGGTGGCACAGGTGTGGAAGAGGCAAGAGGCAACTGGTGGCAAAAAAAAAGGCAGGATTGCTCCTTTGGATGGTAGTGCTGGCTTGTAGAAGGTTAAATTGTTCATAGAACTGCAGTGTCTGAAAGTCAGTTCTGTATGCCAGAAAAAGTTGGTACTTTCGTTTTCCTTAGTACAACTTTCTCTTAAAAGCACTCTTCAATATTATTACTCTTCTACTGCTTAATCTTACAGGTGCACTCCCAATGTACTGAAGGGATTTTCCTTCTCTTCTAGTTTTTTCCCTTTGTTTTATTTTTTTTTCCTACGCAGGATGTTCTTTTGCATTGTTTTGCTTACTTTGTAGGTGGATAAATTCATGCTTGTTCTGTATACTTCTGGCAGCTCTTAGTTGCGCTCTCAGAAATTAGATGGTGTAACATCTGAGGAAAATAGCTTTCTTTTTTTAGTTGGTAGTTCTTTGGTTTAAGTCATATCTGAAAAGATCAATTTAAGAGAAAATGTGAAGAAAAATGTATTTTTCTGCAACAGTTTTCAGATTATGTATGTTGTATTTCTCAACTGAGTGCTTGCAAACATAATAAATGTATTTGCTATGGGCAGTGTATGATGTAATTCCACATTGCAATTTTTTTTAACTTCTTTTTTAGCAAAGGAACCTGGATGGTTGTGTTTTTTTTTTTTCCTCCTCTTTCACTTGGATCCCTGTGTTGTAGCTTACCACTCCTGCAGTTATATCAGCACAACTGTTTGATCTTTCAGTTGTGCAAACCAGATAATAAAATGTTTTCAATTAAACTAGCCAAATGTGTTTGCCTCGTAGCACTTGGTTGTAGGGTCAGACAGTAATCCACATTATAAACAGTTCCACTGTGACAGCTAAGGGCTAAATATACTGCAGCATGGGAGTGGGAAGGCATTTTGAGGAGGTAAGGATGACCGAGAGTGTTGTGTTTGGTGTTAGGTTTTGTTTGTTTGTTTTTCTGTTTTTAAATCCTAGCTTTAACCACAGGAGAAAAATTAACATAAAATCATAACCATTGGTTACTTTGATTGTACTGTTATTTTTAGAAAATTTTTAGAATTGCTTCTAATATCCTGCAAAGTTAGGTGAAACTTCCCTCCTGATTTAATTTAGAGAGTCATTTAACTTCCAAAATAAATGAAGGCCATTTACACTTCTAGGCCCTTTAAACTGCTTAGTAGAACAGTGAGTAGTTTGATCTGTAGCTAAAAGGACATAATTAAAGTCTTGACCCTATGCAGGAAATGTTCAAGGACTTACAACAAGATGAGCTTCCACATTTGTGGAAGATAAATGACACTTTTGGGACCTCTTTGATTGAAATCATGTGTGGGAGAACAGTTGATGGTATAGTCTTCTAGTTTCAATGTGTTTATATTCTTGCTTATTTGGAAGATCTTATTCTCTCTTTCTCCACTTTCTTCTCTTTCTCATTCTCTCTCTCATTCTCTCGTTCTCCCCCTTTCTCTCCCTTCCTCCCTTTCCTTTTTGTATTTCAGGTCTTAGCCCAGTATGCCATCATCTCTATAGCTGTGCAATACAATGTCACCTATACCACTGGTGAGATGAAAGCACATCTTTTTTTTCTTGTAATGCGAGAGATTAACTCTTTAAAAATTACTCCTGTTTTTCCCTCAAAACTTTGAATATAAAAATTCACCTCATTTCTATAATATAGCAGAACTCTCCTACTTGTCTGTCTGCTTCTGAAACATTCTGGTATTTTCTCAGTTGCTTGTGAGTAATAATGGCTTATTTTATCCATAGTTAACACTGCTGCTAACTTGTGTTTTAATGTGGAAAGCATGCATTCTTTCCAGTTTGTGATACAATCAGCAGGAGTTATCAAGTAACAATATTTTCATAGTCTTCTATGTATCTATTATTTATTTATGATTTCTTGTGTAATTAATAATGGATTTGTGGTTTATATTTTAAAAATGTCACCTTTTTATTCTTAATAACTGATATTGCTGATTCAGTTATGCTTTTAAATAACAAAGGGAGAAAACACTGATTCTATTTTCCCCCAAAACATTTCCTTTTTTTTTTTCTTTTTGACTTGCTGTACTATGTACAACAATGGTAATCAGCTAGTGGAATTTCCTTGTTTTACTAACTTAATTTTTCTTAGCAGAATTAATAACTTTCAGTTCTTTCCAGGAATTTACCTTGGAAAAATGTCTTGGAACAGGTACTGTGGTAGATTGTTCCTAATTAAGAATTAGGGAATTAAGGTCCAGAGAAATTAGCAAAAGCCTTGACTTTTGTTCTAATCTTGACTTCTAAACTTGAGACCTCTGTGCTGTGATTGTTCCAAAGAACATAGCACTATAATATGTTCAAAATAATACATTGATCAACTTTTTTTTCAGTAATGAATATATATAATTTTTTGCAGGTGTTTCTGGTGGTGTTTCACGTTGAACATTTGAGATGTACACAGTCAGTGCACTTCTGTTTTACTGGTAGTTGAGCAGCGTCGAGTAGAATCTCCTATAGCAGAGGCACAAGGCAAGTCCATGTGTCAGTCACCAGGATGCCTGTCCTGTGGCTTCTTCCTAGTGCTTGGTGCCTGCCTGTGTGCCTGTGTGTGCATACACACATACATACCTACAGTGGAACCAACAAGGTATAGCTTCCCTTAGGAGGAAGTGTGGATGAGTTCTGCAGTGATTGCTTCCGTGACACCCTCTGGCCTAGTTTCCTTTAGGGGGAAGGAAAACAAATTGTTCAATGGCTGCATTTCTGCTGTTTTGTATTTGGACAACACGGAGCTTGACAAAGGGTGAGGTTTTAATGATAACAAAATTCCTTGATGAGTATAGATAAGACTAAGAACTCCTCATGTTGTGTTTTCTTGACCTGATTTATTGTTCAGTTTTCAGGCAAAATTCTTCTGTATTTGCCAGATAGCCTACTGGCTTCATGCACTGCTGGAGCTTTACTTCCAAACGATCCAAGAAGTATGGAGAGAAGTTGTCAGTACTGTTAATTAAATATATACTTTCCAATTATTCATATTTTGTTTATATTAACTATAGAAATGTCTATATATTAATGTTTATATATTCAGTTATTTATGTACTGTTTATATATTTTAATTTCCAAAGTAAACTATTCTAGGTGGTCTGTAGTTTTTGATTTAGATAGTCTTTCTGGAAAGGTATGCAGTAGTGTGAAAAATGAACAAAATGATATATTTTTCTTTTGGAAATACAGTTAAACTGTAACAGTATTTATTATAAATTTTCTAACTTAGAAAGATATTTCAAGGTAGCTATGTTGCATTTGCCTTTACATTGCTTATATCTCTGGTGCCTATGTATTAAAGTAAGTATTTGTATATCCATTTTGAATAGACAGATCTGTATTCTTCATAATTTCATTAACATTTCTAACTTTTCTGTTCTTTAGTTTGCAGCAGTTTGGGCTAATTCTGGTGGTGCCTTGCTATTTAGTGGAATTCATTTTCATGCCTCGCATCTTTTCAACTTCAGTGGTGAAAAGAAAGACAAAGGGTAAATCTTGCATGTATTAATTAAAATTCAGAACTTTGTTTACTAGTTGTGTATAAATGGATTTGTATGTATGTAAAAGTACTGGGATAGCAAACATCACTTGTTCAGTGTCCACTGTCACCTGCTTTGAACTCACAAGCAAGTCATTCTTATTGTATAGAGTCAAGGAAGCAAATATAACACTTTATCATGATGAAGATCTTCATAAGGTTTTGCTGAAGTCCCATCTTGGGCATCTACGTATTGTCTTCTGATTCTGTAAGTTGTCTGTTTGCTTAATTGTTCATAGATATTTTCATGTTGGGTAACTTGTTTTTAAAAACAGTTAAAGAAGTAGTAATAGAAGCAGCATTCCTTGTCTCCTTTTGTTAAGGTGAGAAAGGAAAGTAACTACAACAGAGAAGGTAACGTGTCAAAATGCAGAGTTGATAAGATGTCTTGAATTATACATCTTTTGAGTAAGATTCTCAAATATTCTGAGAATTATTAGATATGAAAGTAATGCATTTGAGAATAGAAGGAGAAACGGAACTGAGATATTTAACCATAAGGAGTGCTAGGAAAGATTGACTACTTTTCACCCTTTGAAAGCAAAGACTTTGGAGGTTCCAGTTTGAATAAATCAGCCTTTTCCCATTTGTGTTGCTGTCTCTTACTCTTTCGTCCTTTTCTGAGTGTCTGCTCAGCTGGAAGAGATTATCATGAAGGCCTTGCTTTCCTTCATGCAGTCCCTTATATACAGGCAGCAGCCCTTGGGGCAGTGTAATGCTGTTGCTCTTTCCAGTCTTTCCACAGGATTTATTTATGTTGCTCCTTAAAGCTAACATTCTGAATAGGTGTGCTGAATGTTCTTGGCAAAAAATCAGTGCTTACTTCTGCAAATAGGGAAGGTGGGAGAAAGTTAGCTTGTCTTTCACTTGTATTCTGTATATAATTGTGAGATTTTGGGAAACTTATCTGCTTTTTTTATGTGGCATCCAAAAGCATGAAGGCTAAATATACTGATTAGAAGAACACGTTTTCCTGTCTTATGAAGACTGTAATGGTCAGAAAAGCACCTGTGTCTGTCTTTGGCTGGAAATCAGTTATCCCATGTGCAATATTACCACAGTTTAAATAACTGGAAATGGAAATTGATTTTAATGACTCATGAATTGCAGAAGTAGTTGAAGCATTTTGTCTATTGCAACATGTAGTACTTAAGATGTGAACTGCAGAAACAACACAATGCCAAATACTAGGTATTTTTCCTACCTTAGAATTTATTGTTTCTTCTTACAGTTCTATAGCCAGACATTGGAGCTTTTCTCAAAAACTTTTTTTTTGAGAGAGAGAGAGGGTATCAGCAGAGTTGCTTTTTAAGCATTCTTGCTTATACTGTGAGAGATTTGAAGTACATTTTCTTTGTTTGGAATTCATTGAAGAAGCAGATTTTTTTTGTTTAATGGAAATTTCTGAAAGATGCTTCTCACATTGGTAGTGTCTCTTTTTAATCATTCATCAGTCACATTATATGAAGTCTTTTTCCCATAGAAATCTTAACATAATGGCAGTAATAATACCAATTTTCTAAATTGTCAGCTTAATAAAACTGTTCTTCAGATTTTTTTTCCCCCCCCAGCATCCTACGCAGAAACTTCTAGATCCTGAAAATCTTCAGGTTGGCATCTTTCTCTGTTAGCTTTGAAGTGTAATAATTGTCATTTGTTACTTATTAGCTATTTGGTTCCTTCTCTTATTGTTCTCTAGCTGTGTGGCTGTTAAAAGTCACAATATATTGTCTCAATCTTCCAACTGCTAAATAAGTGTGTATTATACCTTTAGTGTCAGCTTTCTGGCTTTATAGCATCACTATTACTTATAAACGGCTTACAGCGTGAATGTCAACTTCAGATGCATCTTTTTACTTTATTGTAGTTTCTAGTCAAAAGATTGTGTAGTGAGGCAGAACTGAATGTTTGCTGATAACCAAGTTTTTCTGTAATTATTGGTCCCCCCGAATGTTTCCCTATCGCTTCCAAGAGAATTTTGATGAAAGTTCTTTCTACATTTGACTTTATTGAAAAGAAATGGACTAAAAAGAGAGAGCATGTTAATTTCCTTATTTGTTTTTCAGATTTACCATTTGGGCTTTACTTTTTGTAATGGTGTGTCTTTTGACCCTAACTTTATCTGTCCTTAGATTTGGATTTGGTCTGGCAAGCGTAGAGAATCCAAGTTTTTCCACAGCAGATGGAAACTTCAGTGTAGTTCCACTGGGGTATTACAAGGCTAGAAGACATTCATGCTTGTACAATGTGGCATTTCAAAGTATCTTTGAACAATCCAGGATGATAATATGCCTTGAAGAATCTCTCTGAGTGATGTTTCACCCTTCAGTGTTTAAGGGAAGGGAAATTTTGTTCTCTTTTCTGTATTCTTTTCATAAAAGTAGTAGAACAGAATTTGAGGAAACAGGGGGAGGAGGAAAAAAAAAACCCTTAAATTATTAATTGTTGATAATTATGCATGAAGCCTGGGTTTATGACCTCTTTAAACTACTCCCTCCCCCGCCATCTATACCAGACATAGTATCATTTGGCAGTATTAATAGCTATAGTTTAACTAATTTGGTGCCTTCCTAAAACATATATATATTTTTTTTTTAATGTCTTTTATTCTTGCTTGTTAACTTTAAAGTTTTATTACTTTTTCGGCATCAGCTCATCACTTTAACATTCACTTTGATAACTGAATACCTGTTAATACCTGTCAAGTGTGTGGGAGGGATTTTGAATCTACATGAACTCTTATTCATAGATTGCATGGCAGAAGGGGCCTAAATGGCATGATTTCCTGCCAGGCATTGAAATCTATGGTCGTAGCTGCTCCAGAAACCTGATTGCTCCTAGCAATATGCTTAGATATGACTTCCATTCCCTTCTTGTGTGACACACCTTGTCCTGGGTAAAGCCTTCTGATACATCTGGTTTCCCATTGTATGAAGATTTTAATATTTTCAATAGAAGACTTTTGGAGAAAAAAAAATAGTTAACCAGTACTAGACTGCAAACCTGTAACTAAAACTTCTATCTAATTGTCTCCAAAATCTCAAATCTTATTAGTATTGGCTGTCTGGGTGCTCTTTAATACAGGTTTGGATGATGTGGAAATTTTATAAATTTTCAGGTGAAAAAATGGAGAGAACATGTTAAGAACCAGATTCCAAAGAAAAAAATAACTAACACAAAGAACAAATGAACAAAGAAGGAACCAGAGGTCAGTGGCATAAGGTTATTTTGAGTTGTTTCTGGGCCAAATGTTTTTAGATCAAATGTGCCCTCTTTTCTGTAAAAGAGCAAATTCTTTTGACATGCAGAGAATACAAATAATATTATAGCTTCCTCAAATGTTAGGTCATGTTCTCTAATTCTGCATTTCTAACAGGAGAGCACACAGAGTGCTAACTGTATTAAGTGTTAGCCTTGGGTAATCTTTGGGATTATTCACTGAACTCCATGTTAATCTAAATGCAAAGAATATTTCAATAAACTGGGCTTAATGATTCCAGGGTTTTCTTACCATTTTAGCAGCATTGTAAAAGACTGATTTAAATTTTTTTTTGATTTAACATCAGCAAAAAAAGTATAATCTGAAATCTGTACTATATTTAATAAATTTGGCTTCTATTATGTTTCAGACCATTCAAATTAGTTTGTTTGTTCTTCTATATAAAGACACATCATGTAAAGAATATCAAACCCACAGAAAAAGAACTCCAAATGAACATCATAGTAGCTGGCAACTAACGGAGAAAGACTTTTAGTTAAATGATTTTGTATAATTTCCAAATTTAACTTTAGTTGATATATTTGCTAGAGTGAAATTCATATTCATTTTAGCATTTATATGAAACACTGGACAGACTTATGTATGAAAGATTGGGAATTACTTCCAGGATGTGGGCAGAGCTTTGAAAAATGCAGTTTCTTGGGAATTCTACCACAAACTGGCTCTTGTTCAGAAGTTGATCTTTATGTATTAGTTTCTACTAAGAGGGTTGAAGCTCTTAGCATTCAGAGATTACTAGCTGAGTCAGCAATAGCTGAAACCTACTGGAATACTCTGGACCATACTAGTGCTCGTAACGCTGCTTTTCTGTATCATTCCAGAGCAACCTTTCAGCTCTGAATGTAGCTGCAGATGCCTTGTTTTGTCCTTCATCTTTTTTTCTTTCTCTGGCCTTGCAAATCCTCCTCTCATTTCTAGATTATTAACTTCATTGCTTTTCTGTGTTGTTTCATGAAACCAGTGCAAATCTTAAGTTGCCAAGATGATTACAGTTTGGAATAGCAGAAGTGAAGCTGTACTTTAACTGCTTTAGCTGAGTAAAACAGAGAATAGCACAGGCTTTATAGCTCTCTGGCTGCATATGTGGAAAGATGTTGTATATCGTTTCTCAGTTTATATTACTTCTAATTGCAAAAATATTCATGGCTGAAGAAATGCTCTGAAGGAGAGACCGGGTTCCACTGAAGCCAGTAGTTTAGTTGCAGACATTGGCCACAAGTAATTTCTTCAGTCTGCTGGAGGGTAAATAGACTCCTCTTGTCCTCCAGCTCTTAAGGTGAGAATTCAGGCTTGTTTGCAGTTAGTGTGTCTGTGCAGTGGTTAAGCATGACTTGCAGAGGATCCCAACAGTACAGGAAAAGAACATGTATTTGCTGTTGTTCAGCATGGAGAGTCATGTAACCGAGTTCAGGTTTAATTGACAACAGGATAGTAAATGTACCTTAAGTCCTTCATATACTGCTTTTTTCCATCTGTCTTGTTGCAGCTTCTCTTCGCGCTGTGGCCTGAGCTGCTTAAGCTAATGATGGGAAAGCTGCTAAGTGTGAAATGGCAGACTGCCTGGAGTAGCACGTGCTTACTGCTGTCATGCTGTATAGTGGGGAAAAAATCCTGAGGAATCAGTCAAAATTATTTGAGAAATAATGGAGAACAACTAAAGTAAGATTCTGGTTTAACTAAGATGTCACAGAAAAAGAAGCACTGATTGATACTTAGCTAATTAGTAATTATTCAAAATAGAAGAATGGTCAATTGACACTCTGCAGAGAGCTTACTGACCAGGCTCAACACGTTTCTGTCCTGACATATTCAGAAACAAACTGTTGAAGTAACAAAGTTTACAAACAAAATGATTCTGAATTTCTTACAGCAGAGTTGCAGGAAGATTTTACAAACATGGAATAAGTAAAAAATGGTAAATTCCTAATTGGTAATGCAATTCCTAAATTTCTAAGCTATTCAGAGAAATGCATACTGTGGAAGGAGGGAAAAGGAAAAATAGTTTATACGTATGTGACAACTGACTTCAAACTAGCATTTGTCTCATTAAAGTTTTTAAAAAAGTGATTTTCTCCTACAATCAGGTCAATTTCTTGTTGCATTAGAAAGAAAAAAACAATCAAACAAAAACCCAACAAAAAAACCCCTCAGCTAGAATGTATCATCCATTGTGTAAATCTGTGTATCTGCATTCCAAAAGCTGTATGCCATATCAATAGCACCATCTGAAAAGACTTCAACTATTGAGGTGTGTTTTTGTTTGTTTGTTTTTTTCCCCTTTATAACTGACGTGCCTCAAACTTCTGAGTCTACTCAGAAGATGTTCAAGAGAGGTGGTAAACAGTATTGCAATGAATGTTTCACCAAGTATAATTTTCTCTCTTTTTAACTTGTGGATAATTTATCTTAGTCTGACTCGAGTGTTTTATGTCTATGAAAGTATCAATTTGCTCCTGATGTGAACACTTTATCTGGGTATTATTTTAATGTTATTATGATTATATTATAGAAAGATTAATGGTATTTTTGTAAGTAACCCTCATAGGTCTGAGGCTGCTATCTCAATGCTGGATAAGTTTAATGAACTCAATTTCTTACGTGCTGTAACTTCCTCTGTGCAAATAGATTGTAGGAATATTGTATTAATTCATGTAAGCCTATAAATTTCTATTGAAAATTTGTGCTGTGGAACTAGAATACATTTGCTAACATTTTTAATAAACTTGTATAATAATGAATGCCTTGTCCTCTAAAAGTATCATCTTTTGAGCAGTTTGGGTGAGATTTGCTTAACCTTCAACTATTTCTCAGCATGCTGCTCACAAGAAAATCCTTTCCTTAGTCTATACTGCAACTGAAATCTAGAGGGACTGTAAGCTCACAGCTGGGGCACACCTAAGTTACCAGGCTTTCAAAAATGGACCTAGAGAGGGGTTTAGGTGCCAGTAACCAATTCTAGGCACACAAAACTAGATAATTTCAAACTTCAGAGTTTTTGTTTTGTTTTGTTTTTCTTGCAGTGTTATTGAAAAGTATGTTCCTAATACTGCCACTTGAATAAACTGATCGCACTCTTAAATACGCTTATTGCATGACACTCATGATGGCCAGTTCAAAGAAGCTTTTTTTTTCTTTACAGATAGTTAATTTAAATTATTATTTTCGAAATACAAATGCAATGCAAGTATACGTATAGCTACTATTGTATGCCATGTACGCATGTATTTGATGTAAGAATCTCCTCCTTACAATGTTATTTTTTAAAAATTGAAAATAATTTTTCTATATAGTATTTGGATACATACTTATGGTAACACCAAATGCATTAATTCTAGGCTTGTTGTCAGGAAGATGTTTCAGAATACTGTTCACAACAAAAAGTCTCTTAATTTATTTAAAATAGTGTTCTTGCAAATTTCACAGTGTAATTACTTTACAGATATATAGTTCCACTAAATTTAAAAATGAAGCAAATGAGCAGGTTGGTGTAACAACTGGTTATTTAACAAAAAACCCCAAGTCTGTATCCTTTTAGAGTTAAACTGAACTGAGGCAGTGATTCTTGAGATTATTTCTTTTTCATTGGCTTGCTAATAGAGATTCTGTGAAAGCTGAAATGCAAAGTGGTTGTTAAATCAGCTGATAATGACAAAGTTAATTTTCTTTTCTTTTAATGTCAATTTTTCTTTCTGGTTCGCTGGGGATGAGGAATTGGAGAAGTAGAACTCGGGTGAAAACTATGAATTCATAGAAGTTTTTGCTCAGGTGTATTTTAAGTAACCTCTTTCTCTTTTAAATTTATAAGACTAAGATAATTCTGAATTTGTCAGCAGTTACTGCTGTGCATCTGCTTTGTTGGGAGTCCAAAATTAGTTCTCCTTACTTTTAACTTTCCTTTCCTCCTAGTGGGTGTATAAGAGTAGTTTTATCTCCTGCATATTCTCTTTAAAACATGTCCACCCTTTTATCTTCAGATGCAGAAAAGCTGACGTTACAAACCTGCATCTGTTTTCATTTCCATTGTTACCATGAAAAAATCTGTTGCAGTATTATGCTAAATGAGTCACTCCTGATAGTCTGGTTATTTAGGCAGATTAGCCACACGAACTAGTCTAGGAAGAATCTATGTGTGTACTTGGATTTATTGAAAACAAACCCAACTCCAGTTCTTCAATGTTTTTAGCCGTTTTCTATCAGTGTTGGTTTCCTTTGCTTCTTATTCAATGCAAGAACCACTTTTCTCTTCAGTCTCTGTGATGTCTATGTGGTAATTTCAGGACCTTTTGCAGACCAGATATTCTCCTGAACTCCAGTCAAGCAGTCTACAATTAATCTGCTGCAGATTGTTAGTGTATAGAAAATATACTGAAATAATACTACAGAAGGTAAAACAAGTTAAAATTTTACAGTTGGCAAAAAGACAACAGCCCCAGAAAACCTGGTGGTAATGTGCCAAACCTTAGTTGTGCTTAACATAGTTCCACAGGGAACCCAAAAATAAAGTTTCTTCATATATATTAAAAAAAAAAAAAATCCAATACAAAATATTTTTTTGACTTATTGTCCAAACACACATTCTTGGAAGACTGAAGAGACAAATCAGTTACGTAGAGAGATGCCTCTGTGGAAGAGAAAACATTTTCCATCATCTCTTCTTCTCTAAAACATGACTGTGTTATTGTCACAGTAAAAATGAATGGCACTGTCCAAAAAGTGAGCTCTGGGTCAGCTTTCTCTATGTCTGTGCTTCTTTTTTTCTTGAATTAAAAAAAAAATGTTAAGATCAGATTTGTTTAATTAGTATGTTACATAAATTAATCTGGATGTCTTTTATGTATGTGTTTGGCCAAATTTTTAACACATTTAGAGGTCTAAAGACTGCTTTAAAAGGAATATGCACCAGCAGGTGGAGCAAATAGATAAAAATGTTAAATGTTACAGTCCTACAGCTTATATTTACTGTGATCAGCTTTTAAGATAAGTACAAAAATTAAGGAGGGGTGTCTTATTAATTTTTGTAGAGCATCACACATCAATGAAAAATGAAAGCACTTTATTCACTGTATTCTGCATTATATAAAGTCAGGGCTAACTTTGAAATTCTGCTTATAATTGTTATCACGGGAGCCAAAGGTTAAAAGGGAAAGAAGACTCACAATTTGTACTCTCTTGAAGTTCTGTATCAGTCTTGAGTCTAAGGTGTCATAGATGCAATGCACATGTAATTTGAAGACGTTATAGTCTAAATGGAAAAAATATGAATAACATGCAGTTTGGCCAAATCAACAAAAACATACAACATAACTAAACTCCAGTGTTCCTGCTGCCTCTCATTAACCTATTCCTGCACACTTCCTTCGGGGTTGCCCTGATAAATGCTTTGTTATAATTCAGAGTGGAAGAGGAGAACAACCTGCAGAATAAAGATTACTTGGAGTGGAGGAAGTGGAATTGTTCAACAGCAGACCTCGTGCTTTGAGGAAATGCAACAGGACCTCATTCTTCTTAAGGTACCCTAACAGCATGAACTCTTTTCTGCTGTGCTAACATTGCAGGGAATCTCTCTACCAGCTGGTTAAATCCAAGTACAGACATCTCTAATTGGTAATTTTGTGTGTAGTATAACTGCTAGGTAAAATGTAAGGTGGAGCTAGGTTTTTTTTATTGTTGTAGTGTTTTGTTTTGTTTTTGTTTTGTTTTTCCCTTTCCCTGAACTTGGATGTATTTGAGTTTACCTCTGGATGATTTTTTGTTTGTAATGTCAATTTCAGAGGTAGCTGGAGGCTCGTATTGCACCAGGAACTTGCTCATAGGTGCTCAACACTGGTTTGATGTGTTGGGTTCTTTTTTTTTTTTTCTTTCTTTTTTTAATTTTTTTTTTTTTTTAATTTGGGAATTACTGGAAGGTGTAGTGAATGGCTTTACTTGTCTGTCCATCTTGAATGCTAATTGCAGCTATGGTCCTGCAGTGAGCTCTGTATGAACAGCTTGGCAGGACTTAAGTTTGTGCATTTTCATTATTTCATACTGAAAAATATTTTTTATTTTGAAAACTTATAATATGGCTGCTTTATGAGTATCTAAACCTGAGGTATATTGTGTTCTCCACACCCTGGGTTAGCCTGTCAGATTTTAAATACTTGTTCTAAAGAAGTATATCGAGATAGTATTTATGGAAGCAAGCTGTGGCATAGCAAGGTTACATTCTGTAAGTCCCCAGTCCTTGAAATCCTTGTTTTTCTTTTCTTTCTTTTTTTTTTTTTTTTTTAAATGGTTGCCAAGTGAACTACTATAGATTAATTTGAAAACCAGCTTTTGATACATCCCTAAAGTAGAGTAACAATCTATTTATGCTCTTTTTAACTTTTATCCCAACCTGTTTGCATTGTGTTAAACATTCACTTTGCTAGGCTGCGTTTTCTCCTCACTGAAATGGCAAAACCGG
>NW_008628456.1:0-1605 GCF_000691845.1 Merops nubicus
AGCAGGCTGCGGGACAGCAGGTAGCCGAAGCCGCCGTGGCAGTAACGGGCCTGCTCGTCTCCCCCGATGAACTCCTCCGCCCGTCCCAGGTACACGTCCTGGTTAATGCTCAGGTGCATCACCAGAGCCTTGACCTGCTCAGCTTGGGCGTAGGTGTCATCCTGCATGATGTAGAACCAGTCGTAGTCGGAGCCGAAATGCTGGTGGATATAGTGCACGGTCTCATACATGAGCCAGATGGGCCGCTCGTCCCCGTGGGCCACCAGCACCATGCCGTGGGGCACCTTGGCGCTGCGCAGCCCTGTGAAGTACAGCAGGCGTGGGAAGTGGTGGGCCACGGTCTTGTTCACTGCCACTGCCAAGGTATTCAGGGTAGCCTTAGAGGTCAACACGGCCACAAAGAGTCTCTCGTGGAATCCCAGTTCTGTCTGGATGTAGCGCGTTCTGTAAGGGAAGGACAGACCTGTGTGACAAACAGCTGGATGATCGTAATTAGAGGGTTATCACCGAGCGGCAGGCTAGGGGGAACTGAGGATCATCTGCTCCCGCCATTCTTGGCGAAGGCCCAGCTCCTGTCCAGCTGAATCTTAACAGTGCCTGATGCCGGTGACTCCACCACCTCCCTGGGGAGATGGTTCCAGCGGCTGACTGTTCTCACTGTGAAAGATTTTCCTCCTGCATCCAACCGGAATCCTCTGTCTCCAAGTGTGTCCTGCCCAGGAATAACTTGTACTTATCACCCCTCGTCTTCTCCATGTGACTCCTTATCAAAAAGGAGTTTCTGTCTTCTTGTAGTCACCCTTAAGATACTGGAACGCGTTGGGAAGGTCTCCCCTGAGCCACCTTTTCTCCAGGCTGAACAAACCCAGTTCTCTCAGCCTCTCCTCACGTAGCAGCTTCTCAGTCCTTGGATCACCTCCAAAGCCCTTCTTTGGACCCTCTCCAGCCTGTCTACAGGTTTTTTGCACAGCAATTATGGTAACTTGAGATAAAGGTTTATCTGCTAGAGTCTACCAAAGGCAAAATAGTCAAGCCTAAAATTACAACTTTGAGAGAAGACTCACTAGTAAAAATCACATTCTATAAAAAAAAAAAAGACCCAGAGCTAGCCACTTACAAGTTACATACACTATTATTAATTGCTCAAGATTTTTGCAATGAACAGGCTAGTTAAAAAAGTTTTGAAGAATAATTTGACATGTTCTGTTAGACACAAATAGCAAAAGATGAAATATCCTCAATCTTCTTGGGTGCCTTGGCCGTCTCTCTTTTTAAAAAGGATCAACTTCTTAAACAACTCCCTCGCACCTTTAAGGTAAGTCTCAGCCACTGCCACTGAAGTATTTCGAACAGTGCATTCCACCCTGGTCCTGGTGACTCCCTGAGAGGCTTTGAACCGCAGACCCGACCCGTGTGTGATTATTTTCCCCGGAGGAAAGCTCGGCCAAGAGAACAGACTTTACCTGAGCACTTTCTTGTAAGGCTTGTTGGGGTCTCTGTAGTACGGAACGATCCGAGGCCTGAAATCCTCGTGGCCCGGGCCCGGCCTTCCATCCGCTACTTCCGGCTGCACTTCGCCGGCGAGGGGCCCGGCGCGGCCCACCG
>NW_008628457.1:0-533 GCF_000691845.1 Merops nubicus
CAAACTGTGGCCACTTACTTCCCTCATCCAGCTCATCCTGAAGCCTTTTTTTCCCCCTCTTTTTCTTCTAAAAACAGCCTGATCTTAAGGCTGCAAACTTTTTTGGACATAATATTTTCATGAAAGCCGTTCGAAATTTAACATGACAGAGAGGGTAGAGAAAGGGGTTCAGAGAAGAATTGACCCACAGAAGCCAGAAGGTTATTTCATACAGGGACTCAGAGCCAACCTTCATACAGGGACTCAGAGACACACTCTCCTTGGCAAGCCCCACGAATAATCATGAGCAAGGTGTAAGGGGCCCAACAAATGGCAAAGACACACACGATTATGGCAAGGGACTTGGCAATTTTCTTGTCCCTCTGCAGTTTTGACCTGGTCCTTTCACAAAAAGAAACAGAGAAGTCATTTTCTGGGGTGACAGAATTGCCTCTGGATGGAGACAAGCTTTCAGCTACCAAGAACTCCTTCTTTGGCCTCACGGAGGAAGAAGCACTGTCCTCTGATGGAGGAGAAGATGCTCCTGGCTTGGG
>NW_008628458.1:0-341 GCF_000691845.1 Merops nubicus
TTGCAGGCCTCCTCCAGCTGCTTCTCCAGCTCCCTCACCACCAGCCGCATGTAGTCGAAGCTGGCCCGCGAGAGCGCCTTCACCCAGGCCTCCATGGCAGCCTGCCCGTCGGCAACCAGCACGTAGGCCCTGGCACCCGCATCGTCGAAGCGGATGGCAAAGGCGAACTCCTCGGCGGCCTCGCCCTCCAACACCACCAGGCCCACGGGCTCCCGGCTCTCCCGCTCCTCGAAGTAGAAGAGGAGGTTGCCCTTGAGGACGAACCAGCGGCGCTGGTAGGAGGTGGGGTGGTGGTGGTGGGCATGGTGGTGGTGGTGCCGCTCCACAGGCTTGGCGGGGAA
>NW_008628458.1:352-1347 GCF_000691845.1 Merops nubicus
GGAGGAAGCCGGTGTGGTCGGCGGGGGAGTCGCAGGTGGCGTAGTGGGCCACGCTCCGCTCGTTCAGCTTCATCGCCCTGCCTAGGGGCAGAGGAAGAGGGGGAGGAAGAAGTCAGCCTGGGGTAAGGAACGGCTCACTGGAGGCCTCATCCTGCAGGGAAAGGCAGCCCCTGCTCCAGCAGCCACCACTGCAGGACAGATCTCACCCAGCAAGTGCTCTGTGGGCAGCGGGCTGGCTCCCCATGCTGCAGAGAGGCCACCTCCAGAGCCCCACTGCTGAGACACCCTTCTCCAGGCAGCACTGCTGCTTCATCCCTTATGCCACGAGTGACCTAGTTTGCTGCTTTTTATGGGGCACATCAAACGTATTTGCCTCTGTGCCTGGAAGGCATTCATTTCACTCCTCCATTATAAGGCAGGCTAAGGAGGATGTTCCCAAGGGCTCCGGCCCTTCTCCTTGAGCACCCTCTCTCCGCTCCCCATCTCCACAAAGGACCATGAGGTTCCCAAGAGCTCTAGGACCTCTGTTTGAGCACCCTCTCCCCACCTCTGTGCAGGACCACTCGTCCCCCCCACCCCCTGGCACCCCTGGCAGGTTCTGTTGGGGGTGGGAGGTGCCATACCGGCTGTGCGGGTCAGGCCGCAGCCCCGTGCCGTCCCACTCGGGCAGGCTGCTCCCTCGCTGAGGGCCTCCGGAGCTCCTCCAGGCCGAGCCCCATCCCTGCTTGGAGAGAAGGTGGCAGAGAAGGACTCACAAAACAGAACAGCATGGGACTTAAAGGCCAAAGAGCTGTGTCAGCCCTACCCCAGAGAGCCGGGCCCCTGGGACTCTGCAGCGGCCGGGGCTAGGCCAGGCAGGGGCTCTGGAAACTGGGGTGTGGAAACTGGGGCCAGCTGCATTGGCTGCAAACCCTGAGCCTCACCCCAGCTCCGGCAAGTTTGGGTTTTGGCTCCTCCGGGCTTGTTTGGGGTTTATTAAAAATAAGAAAAGAGCT
>NW_008628459.1:0-1093 GCF_000691845.1 Merops nubicus
GGGGGGGAGCGCTCGGGGGGTGCTGCAGGTGAACGGCGCTTCCCTGCCACTCCGCAGCTTGCGTGATCGCTTACGAACTCCTTCGCTCTGAGGTTACGATCGTGGACACTGGCAGTGGGTAGTTACTCAGACGAAGTTCTCCCGAGAGGGAGGAGGAGGAACTGCTTCCCCGCCGGAGGCACCGGCGCGTCTTCGGCCGCTGTGTTACCTGTG
The DNA here is from genome assembly GCF_000691845.1 of Merops nubicus. Classification (NCBI taxonomy): domain Eukaryota; kingdom Metazoa; phylum Chordata; class Aves; order Coraciiformes; family Meropidae; genus Merops; species Merops nubicus. Next base: position 214 of record NW_008628459.1, read on the forward strand.
CCGGGTCGCTGCTGCCGCCGCTGTCTCGGACAAGACGTTACCTGCCGAGGGCTCCCATCTGTCTGCTTCCCGCTGCACATGGGCTCTTTTCCCCTCCCTCCCTCCCATCTTTCAAGGACTTCTGGCAGGCTCCCGTCTCCTCTCAGAGCTGTTTTTTAGGGATCTGTGCTACTGCGGCCCACGGGACGCAGCAAGTGGGGCTCTCGGTCTGTAACTTATCGCGGACTTTGTGTCAGGTGCACTGATTTAAGGGAAGGCTCTTTGTCCTCCTTTGACCCCTGTGACTAAATTCAGGCTCCATCCTCCCCTATCCTCCCCAGAACCTCATGTTCTGTTTTGCCTGAGAACTGCTAGAGGAATTAGGAGGTAGAGCAGGTGCACAGTCCTCGAGTTACTCAAAATGTGCAGAGAGAAAACTTTGAGCAATTTTGCTTGAGAGTTTCTCAAAACACTTGTCAGGTCAGTGACTGTGTGTTTCTCACGCTTCTGCTTCTCTCTTTCAGGGTGCTTCGTGTCCTGCCTGTCCTCTCCCCTTTTCCATCATTCCTGTGTTTTCCTTCCTCTCAGCTTTCGAGGCAGTCTCCCGTCACAGGACAGGCAGACAAAGACGTAAGTGCCACGGGCAAGACCTTGGCTGGTTATCGCGACTGTCGGGTGAGCTGACGAATCCACAGCTCGGCGGCACACCTGTTTGTGGCTGAAATGCAATGCCTGCAGGAGGGACACACGTGGCCTCTGGTGCCTGGCCGGCCGAGTCATAGGCTTCGGCTGCTCCTGGGGTGGTTTTGTAGCTCTGAGTAGGAGCACGGTGGTGGCTGTGAATGGTGCCCACAACAACACATCTGCCGCCCACAGGCACACACACAACCACCTCCTGCTG
>NW_008628459.1:1124-6768 GCF_000691845.1 Merops nubicus
CCTAAATAATTGATTTCCAAGGCATAAGAAGGCACGTCACAGCAGGAGGGGATGGGCTGGTGTGGAGAGAGTGTGCGGTGCCAGGAGAGCGGAAGCCCTGGCATCTGCCAGTGGTGGCACTGGGGACAAGCTGAAGCAGAGAGGAGTGGGAGCTTGGAGGGGTGATGAAGAATCGGTGGTGGGCGCAATGAACGTGTCACCCTATGCTGACATGTGCCATGGCAATGTTTTTGGGCCCCCGTTTGTGTGAGGTGCTTTACAAACACATGTCCAGAAGTCTGTAAATGATGTTTGTTCTTCCCTTCTTCATAATGAAGGATAATGAATGATAATTGCCTTTTTACTCTAGTTGTCTATAAAAACATATAGCAAAGTTTCTATATTTAAACAGTTTATTACACATAACCTCAGGAAATTTTTTTTTAAGTGCCATTGATATCATACCTTTTTAAGAATTGAGCATGATGGTTTAAGAGGAGCAAAGGAATTTTTTTTTCCTCCAACAAAATCTGATCAAAAGTTCATTAAAATAAATGAGAACTTTGTTGGTGTCAGTAGCACTCAGCTAGTCCTGTAGTGTGCTGGATATTTTTTATTTACTTGTCAGGCAAAGATTTTAAGCATAGGCACAATGAAGTAATTCAAGAAGTGGCACGCATTACAGGCTAATGATCTAATAGGTTGAAAATGCTTTATCTCCCTAGTCATTAATTGTAAGTTTTATGGTATAAGGGAAAGTAACAAAAGAAAAAAAATGTTCCTATTTGATCCTTTGCCATTTTTAAGTATGAGTTTTATTTCTTCTGCTAGGTTTTTGGGTCAAGTTACTTCTTTTTTCAGGGGACAAATGTTTTGCTTTCAGGGGAAAGCGGGCCACAGTTTAGCCTGTTTACTGAGTTCATTGTAAGTGTTGTAAAGCCCCTTTACCAGTAATTAATTCCATAAGCAGTGAATTTAGCTCCACTCAGTTTCCGGGCCATCTGAATACAGAAATGAATTAAAGAAAAAGTCCCAAAGAGGGCATGAGGAAGCACAGCTTGGAAGATCAGGTATAAAGAGCCTCATTCATTTTGGTTTATCTGTAGTACAGGGATATGCCCCTACTCCATGAATCATCTCCTGACATCTGTTTGCAGCGCTGTTTTCTTAGCAACTGTGGCTCCGTTTTAGATCTGGACTCTCAATGGCCGGGTTTGTACAGAGAGATGCGAAGAGCCGATCCAAGCTCTTCCTAGCAAAGCTGTGCCTTTCAGCCCATTTACCCAAATTCTCCTCTCCCCCAGGCACAATAAACACCGGCTTTAAAAGTCTACCAGCTGAGATGCTTTTTCTGTGTATATGCAGAGAGATGCTTATCTGTTACTTACCACAACTGAAGTGTTTCCCCAACCTGATGTGGCAGCGTGGGAGAGTACCTATCGGGTTGCAATGGGTTGTGTTGTTTCTCATGCTGAAGGAATGAGCCCTGTGTGCCACCACACTTGCCCTAGCTTTCCTGCCATTTATTTTGAACTGTCATGGGACTCTTAGATGTGGGAGAGGACGTGGTCTCAGAGGAACGCTGGAAACGTAGACAGAGATGGCAAGGTCCCACTCCTAGCAACGTGCCTGTTTGAACAAGTAGTTGGATTAGGTGTTGAGATTCTATGTGTGGAGTGTGGAACGCTGGATGAGTAACACTTCAGGGCTGGATCCATAAGCTGTGATTAAAGAGAAGGTGACATTTCATACACCTCTCACCTAATCTCCCTTTGCCTGAGTTACGTCCCTGGCCAGTGTGGATGCAAGACTCCTGGAACTCAGACAGAGGTGGCCACGTAGCTACTGGGAGATCAGGTTGATCTGATTTTTGCTGTCTGTGCTCAGTGGTGGGGACTGAGACCTGGCTTGGGTCTGGGAGAGTTTTTGACTTCAGCTCATGTGACTGAGTTGGCCTGGAGTGTAACTGTGTGTCGGGGTGTACAATTGGTATGTCCATGCTAAGGGGCAGGCTATGTTCACCCTGCTCCCTCCTGTCCAGGCATGGAGCTTCTCTAGGAGGAGTAAGAGATTATACCTATTGAATGAAAAAAATGAATCAAAAAGTGCAGTGCATGTTACCCCACAGGGGATGGGTTTGACTGACTGCCCTTCTTGGGCTGACTTGCATCCTGTGTAGCTTAAAAAGTGTCAGCAGCAAGTAGTCACCGTGAAGGATGAACAAACTTTGGCTTGGGACAGTGTCAAAATGGGAAAGACCCTCAATGTCTTTGCTCAATGTCTGAAGTGTTTTGTCTGTGAAGAGATGGCAGAGTGGAGATGGGAAGGCTAAACAGTGTCTGAATACCAGCCAGCTTCCTATGACCTTCATGGGTCACACACAAGTCCTGCTATTAGTGAGGATATGAAGAAGACAGCCTCTGCAGATCACCTAAATCACAGTATTCACAGAAGGAGATGAAGCAATTTGCTTCTCTGGAGATGTTAAAGGGCCAGGACAGGGACAGAAGAGGGAGTGGGGATAAAACTTCTGTTTAGCTCTGCTGTGCCCACAGGAAGGAAGCAGAAAGCTGTGCTGGGGAAGGGGCTGGTGCAGAGCAGGCTCTTATCTCCCCACAGGAGGGAAAATGGAGCAGAGCTTTGATTCTGGGCTTAACTTCAGTCTCTGGTCTCTCATAGGGAGGCATGTTTGCTTTCTAACCCTCCTGCAGCCTGCCGATAACTCCCGACACAATGCAGCTGAACAGATTGGCTTAGAGGTTTTTAAGGAGTTGCTGACCCTGATACAAGCAGTACTGTTTGTGGCCAGGGATGGGGAAGAAGAGAAAAGAATGGTATTGGTTATTTGAGCTTTAAGACTCAGGCTGCAAGTTCTTTCAGAGGAAATGGCAATTAAGATGGAAAACAAAGTACTTGTAATTACTTCCGTGGAAGTGTAGGGAGGAGGTGGAAATGTGGGGCTTACAGGAAAAAGTTTTGCTTTCTGAGTCATTTGGTCTGTTGGTTGCCAGGCAAAAGACAAGAAGTTGGTGGATGATGCAGTGAAAGGGTGAGGCAGAGAGGAGAATAAATATGCTGCTGAACATGCCTTCTCAGTCTGTGGCAAACGGCCTCTGTACAACTGGCCATGAAGTGGTTGTAAAGACAGTTCAGAACTGGGTTCAGTTTGCATTAGTGAGACCTCTGTTTTGTGTTGAATTGGTTTTTGTTGTTAATAATCATCTGAACGATGCAGAGAGATAAGTGTCCCCACAAGCAGCATATCCTGCTTCTTGGAAGCTCTGGTGTAGTGAGCAACGTGGAGCTTTGGTTGAAGGAATATTTGATGAGAGCTTCAAGTTCCATGACTAAATGAAGCTCTTCCAGCAAAGGCAAGTGCTCTCAGTGAAGGTAATTGCTTGTTGTCTAGTTGCAAGGTGTTCACGAGGGAGGGAAGCACAGTGTACTTGCATCTCTTGGAGACACTCCTTCTCACTTAAATGTAAACTCAGGCGGGTGCTTCTTTGCTTACTTCCTTTCTTCCAGCTTAAAAGGGTGAGATTCATGTGCCAAATGACAGCATAGCTATCTGTATGAGAGACAGTTGTCCAGACTCCTTTCATAGTCACTAGAAAGGAGCAAACACTTTTGGGCTATGATTCATCCACACTGCATTGGGCATCTAAAAATACACTGGATGAAGTGCCCATTTCTATCCATTGTTTCTGGAGAGTTCAAACAATGAATGCACATGGAGGCATCTCTCTTGTAGCTGTTCAATGTCAGGAGGGCTGAATCTCAGCCAAAGTGTCTCATTTCCAGCAGAGGCTCTAGGAGGGCTCCTGCTGTCCTCATTTCTACCAGACGCAGTGTTTGTGTAGCTTGTGTGGGGTAAGGTGCTGTGCCTGGAGGGCTTCACCTGAGACTGCAGAGCAGAGGCAATGTCCACTGTCAAGCCTTCTTCCTCCCTGGGTCAAATACTGGATTCAGAAAAGCTTTGGGCTGGACCCGCAGCACCAGAGAATCTTCTGCTATAAATAAGAGGCCGAGGGGGATTTGCAGAGTGGCTTTTCCAAGGTCACACATGGGGTTGGTGGCAGAGGTGGAAGCGATGTGGATGACTGCGGGCTCCCAGAGGTGTGCTCCTCACCCAGCCGTGCTCCTTGCAGCAGCCTTGCAGGGGTGAGACCAGCTGCCTGGTGCTCGGTGGTGGTTGGCACCCGGTAGGTACTTGGTTCTTTATTGTGAAAATTTTCTGCCAAACTATGTAGGCTGTTAGTACTCCTCCTTTCCCTGTCCTTTCTCTTCCAAAAATCCTTAGTTCTGGCATGTAGTTGAATTACTCTGTATCCGCTGGGCTGCGTGCTCTCAACCTGCAGCAAACGGCTAAACCCTGAAGGAGTAAATGTGCTTCACTTCAGGCTTACAGTGGCCTGATATGGCGTGTGTGATTATTCAGTGGTGTTCAGATGATGTGCAGAAACTATTTAAATTGTTTATCTAAAACTTGCAATACATCTCTAAATGCAAAGCTCGGGTAGCTTTGGAGCCACACTGGAAGCTGTGACCTGGTCTGCTCTGAGGTGTTGCTGCCACCGCTGTGTTGTTCAGTGGCCTGGAAAACAAAAATCACTTCCTCTTCTGGAAGAAGCCTGTCTTATCTGCATAGGTAACCCAAATGTGATAGGGGTAAAATTTCTGCTCTGTGGAGAACTAGTTTACATCAGAAAGACTTCCTTTGCTAAGTGAGCAGCATGTCCAGGTGGAGAATTTGTTGAAGGAATTTGCTTGTATAGCAGAGATACAAAGTGTAGGCAGGTACCCAGTGTTAGATAGATCCCTCGCAGTTCTGATTTCAGACAAATACCAGAGTGTTCTCCTATCTTTTTTTGATATGTGAGAAAGAATATGACAGCCGTGAAGGAGAAAGAATGTGTCATCTGAGCCAGGATTTGATCCTGAAGTTCTGCTTAGGGGGTCTGAGGGTGAACTCCAAGAAGTGAAACAAATTGCAATTTGATCCCAGAGAGAACAACTGTGGAGAGGAGGGAGAGGGCAAACTATTAAATAAGAGCTGGGAGAGAAGCCAGTTTCCAAAAATAAACTTTGAAGATCAATTCCAGGTATTTCCTGGTATTGTCGTCCTGCCTCATCAACCACTTGAACCTGTAGCAAGTGGTTTTACAGTTAGCAGACTGACAGGTTTAGGGTTGGTTGGTGGTTTTGTTTTTTTTTTTTTTTTACAAGAAAGAAAAGTGTCTGCTAGTTAGCTTGCAATGTTGTTCTTACGCAGAACTGGGTGGGAAGTTGGTGATGAAATACCCCTGGGATGGAGAAAGCAGAGCTTGTTATTGTAAGAGGGAAGCTAAAGCAGAGCTGCTTTGTTTTGGTGGGGTGAAAAATCTGAATTTTCTTCCCAGTTATGTGCCCAGGGCACCTTGTCAGCTCCTGAGGAGGAGGAAGCGGATACTTGTGCAGTGTGGGTGTGAGTGAACAGTTTTCCTGCAGAGCAGTTGTGCCTTACTGGTGCTGTAGGTAGGCTTGGAATGGCTTTACAGATATTGTTTGCGAGTGGAAGCCTCACCTTTGAAAAGCTCGGAGATGGCTCTGAACGTGTTTCTTCTTGCACAGATTCTCTGAAAAGCCAGTGCAAGAGTTTGCTGTCCTGAAAGCCCGTGGGTGGATG
>NW_008628459.1:6785-12324 GCF_000691845.1 Merops nubicus
ATGTCCTGCTGCCAGGACTCCTTGCTGGAGGTTGGTTCTGGCCATTGGCTCTGAGAGGCAAGTGCGAGCTGCCCAGAGCCGTGCCTGGCAGGGCTGGAGCTGGCTGGGCAGCCTGACGTGGCTCGTGGCTTACCTCACCTGCTTGGCCGTGGCCTCCCCGCGGCTCCCTGCCCCAGGAGGGGACGGCCTGGCGGCTCGGCTTGCGCAACGTGCCTTCTCTCTTGCCTGACTGGACTTGTCTATAAGTAACTTTTTGTCAGTAATATTGCTGCCTTTCAGTGGGGGAGATGCACGCGGCACACGGGCATTCATCCTGTTTTGTCTCCTCTGTAAGAAATCCAGATTCTCACAGACAGCAGCCTGGACAGCTCTACGGTTCACTCACTGGTGAGCAGACTCTGTCATCCTGCGCGTGTAGAAGGGGAATGCATGCAATAAGCAAGGCATCCTTTGGTCTGGGCTATTGGTGGTTTGTTGTCCTTGGTGTTGCAATTGCAGCTGTATTTTTTTTATTATTATTGTGTATACTGAGAACAGTTTATTCTAGCAGGTTAGTGCTCAGCACCAGGTTCTTTCTCTTGGGTTGTGTGTGTGCAGTTTGCCTGTTTGGTCCTCTCTGGCAACAGTACTGGCAAGGCTAACAGTGTTTGGGCTGGTTTTCACTGCATACTAAAATTTATTCTACAGGCTTAAAAGTATGCTATAAATCAAAGATTTAGATTTCTGTGTTTTTTCCCTTTTCCCCTAAGGCAACTAATTCTGTGAAAGCAGAGAAGGACATTTGATTTGTCTTGGGCAGTAAAAACACAATCAAACAAACAAGTAAACTTAGCAGAGGAGTACAGAGGTTCTGCTGAGTTGCCTGAGCAAAGCACTGGTTTTCTTCTGCAGTGGAGGGTCCCACACAACATGGGACAACTCCATTGTAAGTCCCTTTTCCTGTGTGCCAGATAAGCACAGGCATGCAAACGGGCAGGCAGTGCTTGTAGAAAGGCTGCTTTGCCCACAAACCTTGAAGTACATGGGACAAAAGGTGTAAAAACAAACAAGACCCTGGCTTCTACTTTGTGGGGAATTTTCAACTGGAAGAACTTTATGGACATGGAAAAAGTCACTCTTTGGAGAGTTGTCTGTTCCAAGCCAGAGAAGAAGTGTTGTAAGGGAAGAGTGGTAGTTTGCATTGCTGTATCCTCAGCTGGACATGCTTGAGAGAGAAGCTGATGAATTCACAGCTGCCAGGCTAGGACCTATCATTTAAATTGTAATTTGCCCTTCAGATTTGGCAAGCTTCATTTGCCATTTGTTTGACAAGTCTTTCTTTTGTAATTTTTTTCTGCCTTCATAAAACGGCAAGTGCTGCCGGAGAGAGCTACTTGCAGTAGATTCCTTTCCTCCACTATATTTAGTGATCAAAACAAGTTTGTGATCTCCACAGGAATACTGCCAGAGCAGATAGGTTTAGCACGAGACATGCCCTTTCTCATTTGGCTCCCCCAGACACATTGCATTTCACTTTCCTCCCCTTTCCTGACGCCATCAATGGCTCTGTCTGCCGAGGTCTGTTGTGCAAACACTGTGTTGCACTGCTGCTTCCAGTGATTTTACTCAGTAAGACCAAGTCCCTGCTTCAGTGAAAACTCCTGCATTTAGATTGCTGCTATCTCTACCTTTCCCTTCATTTCTTGAAAGAGCAGATTACTGCTCTTCAGGAAGAACGTATGAGCAGCCTTATGATTTAATTGAGTAATGAATTGAAAAAGAAATTTAATCGAGGAACTCCAGGCCTTCTATTGCTTAGGCGAGCTTCACTTGACAGAATAATCTGTTTGGTAACCCTCTGACTGTTCCCTTTATTTGGGGAAAAAGGGAATTAGGAAGACAGTGGAAAGGAAACATTTGTATTCCTTCAAAGGCAGAGTAGTACTGGGAGCCTGATTCTCATTAATATCATGTCGTTAATACAAAGCAGGTGTGGTTATTATATACTGCTATTTTAAGTACCTTCTACACTCTATGAAGTGGCTCCAGTGTTAAGGGTTGTGAGTTTATTAAAACACGAAGCAAAGAATCAAGAAAGTTTAAATCCAGAGGAAAGGAACAAAGATCAAACAAAAACAAACAACAAACCAACAACAACAACAAAAAAACCCTTTTTGCAATACTTCTTGCTTGGTTGAAGCGGGTGGCATTGTTCAGTTTGTTCTGGTCAGGCAGTTTCCTGCGTGAGAGTTAAACTTGCTCTGATTGCAGGCAGTTCCCTCCCCCTTTCAGCTGTAAAACCTGACACTGGGCCAAGAAGCTCTTGGGGAAGGGGGGTGATGAGCTCTGGGGAAGGGGGATGATGAGCTGTATGCAGCCCTTTGCTCTTGTGCTGGGAACCGCACGCCCAAAGGTCAGAGGTCTGTCTGCGCCCCATGGTGCCAGCACTGCTGTGGCCACGCTGCACCCTTTCCCCTTGCCAGAAGGAGTCCAGGCAGAGCATGGCTACTCAGTGCTGTGCCCGGCTACTGGCCCTGCCTGGGCCCAGGTGGCTGTGGCAAGGGGGTCAGACAGGGGCAGCTGTTGTGTGCAAATGGAGAATGGTGTGAAATGACAGCTATTGTCATCTTACACGCTTGCCTCGTTAACCAGGTGGGTAGGAAGAGGTCGTGTTGGTGCACTGGGTGTACTTCCCAGGTAGAGCACAGGTCTTGAGCCAGCTGGTGTTTCTCATGTTGTTTTTAGGATAACCCTTCCCTGTGGCCTCGTTATGTGCGGGAAGGGCCCTGGAGCTGTGGCGCTGCTGGCACACCAGGCAGCAGGGAAGCGTGTGAATGACCCCGGCCCTGGAAAAGCTTTTCCATTCTGGCCTTGCAGCAACACACTGTATAACCTATGTGGTTTTTAGCACATAGTTGGAGGCTTCTGGGCATTGCACAGGTAGATTTGGGCAGGGATGTGCTTATGGGCTGTGTGTTCTGGAGATTGAATTGTCCTCCAAACCCTTGACTTGGATGAAGCCACAAAGTCACCATAGTATTTTTGGTTTAGAGCGTAGCACTGCACCCTGGGGTGATCAAGGGGCATGGCACCAGGCTTCTGAGCCTCCAGGCATTCTTTGCTCTGCCTTTTTAGATTAATGACTGTGATTTTGAGTTCTGAGTGATTCTTGTTTTTATTAACAATGTGGGAAAACTTGGAGTCCAGCTGAAAATGGAAAGTTTTCTCCAGCTTTAGTAAATATGCTTAGACACTGCATTTTCACTTGGGAATAGGTCAGTGTGGGAGAGGCTCTTATTCTGGGGCCAAGCAAATGTGTCGTGCACTTCCACGACTCAGCTTCTGTGAACGTGTGAGCAGGACTTAGCCCTGTTACTCAAAGTGGTTTTGTATGTGTGTGTTAACAGCATGGAGCTAGTGCAGTTCTCAAACTGTACCAGGATGACTGAATCATTACCACCCCTCCCTGCTCACCAAGAAAAGAAAAGGTCAAGAAATACACTTTCCTAACTAAGTTTTTAAAGTGATTAAGGCAATGAGAAGATCCATTGTGCTTCTGTAATGGGGAGTATTACTGATGTGTACATCAAAGACAAAACAGCAGCATTTGCTGGCCTTAAAAAGTGGTGTGGCTTTTGTATATTCATATGCTTGTCCTGGCATGTTTTCAAAATTATAAATAGATCACTGGGAAGTCCCTGCATAACAAAAATGTACTGCTGATGGTTGTCATAAATAAACTAATAAGAGATGTCTTGGTCTTGCAGCTCTTACTCTTTGGAATAGTCCTTTCTTGTGCATGTAGTTTCAATGTGTCAGTTCACATGAGGCAAGACAGTTTCTGTGGCACGAGGGTGTAGCTTTGTGTCCATCTCTGTGTCTCTTGCAGATCTAATGCTCTCTGGGTGTGGTTCTTCCTGAACAGTTGTTCAGACTTTTCCCTTTTTGAGTCGTTCATTTCCAGCTACTGATAGTTTAGGAAGATCCAAGGCCAGACTTGTTTCAGCATTATCCCAGGCAGTACAGAGTCTTTCTAATGCCACATACTCTAATACCACTTATTAAAAGACTGGCTGATACCCATCTGTCTGGTATAGGGTATTATGTAGGATCAGAAAGCTATAGCCTCTTTTCCCTATCACCTTCAAAGTGATGGAAACCCTTTTCTTTCTCCAGGAAAGTGCAGAGAATGTGCCATTATTGCTTACTGGATGATGACAAATACCTTTTTTTTTCTGCCAGACAGAAATTGTCAATTCCTCAAAGATCTTGGAAAAATGCATGCTTTAAACAGATCTTCCTCCCCACCCCTGACACTGGGTGAAAAAATGGTGAAACCCTTGTAAATGAAGTGTTGAGGAGAAGGCATGACTATCACACTTAAGTGCTGTGTGAACTTCTCTGGCTTAAGAGATGTGTGAGTACATTGAAAGTGAGGGCAAAAGAAACTATTGTAAAAAACCAAAAACTCAGACCAACTTCATGTGAGGGATTTTCTGTGATAATTCCTCATTTCATAATATGATTTGGATCCCAGCAGTTTACTTTCAGGGAGACAGTAACAGACTTACAGAAAAAATACTTTACTAAAAGAAGGCAGCTCAGCTCAGCAGTACTTTGCAAGACTCAAGACTTTGACTTCTGAATGTTACTGCTTCTTTCTGAAGGTAAAATAAACTGAGATCTTTAATAAAAACAAAAAAGGAAAAGGGTCTTCAGCTGATCTGCATTGTGGAGCTCTACTTCCTTTGGTCTGGCCCAAGATAAAAATCTGCTGTTGCTGTTCATGATGTTGGCTCGGCTGAACACGAGCAGTAATAATCTGTTGCTAGGGACAGACTTCAGTTTACATGTGGAGGCCTCTGTGGAGGGAAAGTCTTTTGAGTCCCAGAGTGGGTCATAAATAATCAGTGGCGTTTCAAAGAAGGAAAAGTAAAAACAAGCAGTTGGAGATGCCGTGCAAAGATGTCTGTAATTCCTTTTGCAACACCAGTGGAGAGCATGTAGCCAACAGAACTGGGAAAATATGAGGCAAGTGTCTACAAAGGCAAAACCCAGGGAAGCAGGGGTTTACTCACAGTGGGTTATAATATTCCACTACCTGTGGCTGAGCTTATTTGTAAGGTGTCTGCTGCTTTCAGGAGTGCCCACCTGAGCTAACCTCATGGCACGTGAGTTGTCAGGACTGGCTCATGGAGGGGTTCGGAGGGCACCTCGGTGCAACAGGAGCAGTTAGCTGGAAACTCAGAGACTGCAGACAGGCTTAGCTGGGGCACTATGGAAATCACACCAACTAGCTTACCTTGCTTCTGAATTCCTGTGCCCAGCTGTTTTGTAGAAGTAACCTTAAATAATGACGGAAATACACGTTTTATATTTCATGTGTTGTTTTGAAAATGGCAGCAGCTTCACTGTAGAAGAGCATGCTGAGTAACTACAATTTTTTTCATACTTGGAGCAGCTGAAAGACAAGGTTTTCAAGCCATCCTTTCAATGTCAAAGCTATGAAATCCTTGCTAATGAATCCTCCAAATCCATCTGAAACTTTTTTCCCCCCTTT
>NW_008628460.1:0-228 GCF_000691845.1 Merops nubicus
TAAATCTTTAATGGTTGTAATTATCTGGGAATTAATGAAATAGAAAGATGTAAGAATTTTTTTTTTTTGTCTTAAATAACATATCTTAGTGTAAAAGCACCTTGTGATTCTGACCATCAACCCCATTTATTACAAACTGTTAAAGCAAATCTCAAGTAAGTCCCACCCAAGTGCTTACATTGTGGATACAAGTCTCCAACACCAACCAATTTATTCTTACAAATCTGT
>NW_008628460.1:535-742 GCF_000691845.1 Merops nubicus
GCGCCAGCCATATTTAAGGTCAAGTAACAGAAACTTTAAAATTAATGCCATCATCACAAAACCTATCCTCCTTTACTATGAGAAACAATGATTCTGAATAGATCTCATGGATAATGATGAGTGAGCTCGCAGTGCTGTGCCCAAAATAAAATAAAAAAAACCCCAAACAACCAAAAAAACCACTAAAGTTATCCTTGGGTGAGCAAA
>NW_008628461.1:0-398 GCF_000691845.1 Merops nubicus
CGATGTCCCCCTCTACCCCTCTGGCAGGGACCTACCCCACGTGCATGAACATGTAGGTGAGGAAGCGCCAGGCGCGTGCCCGGTGCCCGGGGTGGTAGACGAGGGGGCTCTTCATGTACTCGGGGTGGTAGGTCTGCAGCACCCACTTGTTCAGCCGGGCCCCGTAGCAGAGGAACACGATGATCTGCACCAAACCCCCTGGTCAACACCGCTGAGACACCCCCCCCAGCACCGTCCCTCTGTCCTGGGGTGGGGTCACCTGGCCCCTCCACCCCAGGTCTGAGCCTCCCGTGGGCACCGGGACGCCACGACTGGGGTCATCCAGCCCTTCCACGCCAGGTCTGAGTCCCTCAAATGGGCACTGGCTCATCACAGCTGGGGTCATCCAGACCTTCCAC
>NW_008628461.1:638-868 GCF_000691845.1 Merops nubicus
AAGGCATCACAACTGGGTCATCCAGCCCTTCCACCCCTGGTATGACTCCCCCACAAGGACATGAGAACTTCACGACTGGAGTCACTCATCCTCTCTGCCCCAGATCCATCCCCACCACGGGCCTCTGGAACAGCACAACTGGGGTCACCCACCCCCACCCCTCTGGGTGCCCCAGCACGGGCACCGACACCTCACAACAGGCTTCACTCGACCCCTCTGCCCTCGCTCTG
>NW_008628462.1:0-4890 GCF_000691845.1 Merops nubicus
ACTTGCCCTTGTTAAACTTCATCAGGACGAACAATTTCCTTTAGTGACTGCACCAGGCCCTTCTGTAAGTTACTATTTTCTACAGAAACCACACACACCAATGAAGTAACTACATAGTATAGTACTATACTAACAGCATCTTACAACAGAGAAATGCAGGGGTAGGGGACATCAGACAGAAATGTTGTCACCAAGGATACCATATGCAAAGAAAAACAAATGAAAAACTCAACATAGTGCTTAGATAACCACAATGACACAAGATCTGTGGTTAAGGCTTTTAAGTACTATTGTAATAACAAAACTGAGTAATTAATTAATTGCATGCATACTGCAGAAAGCAACCCTCTATTCTTCCAGAATGCTATTTACAAATAGACTGCTTAACAGCCAACTGCAATTAGAAAAGCGTGACTACAGATTGTAATGTTGATGATGATTCTAATGGTGATTAGAACCATTAAAAATAATTTCCAATTGTTTCTAATCTGTTTTTGAAAATTTAACAAGCCAATGAGCTGTTTAATTAACCTTTGTAATTAATATGAAAGTGGGAAGTGATATAGTTGCATGGAAAAGTACCAGATGGGGTGAGCAGATAGTGATTCTTTAAAAAAGGACACCCTAAGCCCAAGAACAGAATGAAACAGGAGACAAAATGGAGAGAAGGAAGTAAATTTCAACAGCCTCTAAATTTTCCATGGAATAAAAAGTAATGGGTTTGCATAACACAGTACATGGAAGTCTTTTATGTTCTCATAAAAGTTAGCTCATAAAATTCAGCCAATTAAACCTTTACTGTCTTAACTCTGATGTTTGTAGAACAAGGAATAATTGGTATATTGCTTTATGGGTTTATGTTGAGTAGTTGCACAGGGAGATACAGTAATTTCTCTTGGTGTGCTTTATTTGCAAGGAAAAAAAAAAACCAAACACAGAGTATTTTCAGGGACAGTCTGAGAACACACAAAATTGTCCCGAGAACTTTAACAATACTCATAATATTTTTTAAGTGCAGAAAATATTTGGATTTCTCACACTATGTGAAAACTCTCCTTTACAAATCTTTATTAAAAAAAAAAAAAAAAAGCAACTAATAAAGCAAAACATTCTATTACTTTAGCTATTATGCTTCAGGGCAGGATGAGAGGAGTAACAACCTGTGACTGATGGCAGTCACACTGCTTAATGCCTACTGAAAGATGCCACTAAAAAGTAGTTAAGTGCAAAAATTACATTAAAATGACTCATACTTATTTCCCTAATGTTGACAGACACTTAGGTCATAGTGTTTACAGACCATACACATGATTTACCGAAGAACAAACTCATTTAATTCATGCATGAAGTCAGACCACAGCGGTTTTTGTTTTAATACAGTCTAGTAAAAATACAGAAATACAGAACAACTTGCAGAAAATACTTTAAATTATTTCTCTATCAAAATACTTAAAACTTGTGTTCCTCAGAGGACTGGATTTTTGTGGTTTTATGCTATCCAATCATCTTGTAATGTCGTTCCTTAAAATGAAAGCTTAGAACACAATCTGAAGTCTTGTAGTTTCCCCCACTCTTAAACATAAATGCTGTCGAGTCATCCTTACTTGATAAACAAATTTCTACTGCATCTGCGCACAAGTAGGGTATAAGATAACATCTTAACTTGTTTTCCTCAGCCTCAAGAAATAAGAAGAAAACAGAGCTTCTGAAACCAAGCTACCTTAAAATCCAGGAGACAGCTTTGCTAACAAGCTTTGTCTTTGTCACAGCACAGTAACCTAAAGCACTTTGCTATTACTCACTTAAGGGGACTTTTCCCATCAGCAGTTGTTTCACTTTTGCTTCCCTCCTCCCTGAAAGTAACACACATTGTGAACATCCATTGTAAGATAAACCCTAATAGATTGTGGAACTGCCTGGAAGGGGACACAGTCAGAAAATACCCACAAAAGGGCTGTTCTACCATTGGATGCATATATTGCCATGTTACTTTACTGGGGGTCTGCCCATTAAATGAACATTGTCTAGTTTTGGACACTTCAGGTTTCCTAATTCTAGCCACTTTTTCTAAATTTGACATTAACAATATTTAAATACAACAAAATACCTCACTTTCAGTTCCCTTTTAGTCATGCTTCATTCTTATGTTCTAATCCTGCAGTCTCAAATATACCCTTAAATAATCTATTGGACTCCTCATTGGGTTAAGGTGAGCACAGGAGTTTTAGTGTTAGAACAACAGTTTTGACTTAAATTATTACTGTGTCTAACACAGAAGAAAAATGCAAGTATAATTTATAACCACATTTGTTGCCATATGAAGACTGATGACTATTTGGTCTGTACACAACACTGAAATACAGTATAGAGAGGGAGCAAACCAGGAATCCCAATTTAGAAGGGCTTCTGGGTAATCTCCATTTATGGAATACACATGGAATTTTGTAAAAAATTAAAATATATTTTCTTACAAATATGTAGAATTACAAAATTAATGTATTTTGAGAAAACTCAAGTTCTAAAAAAGTGTGAAGGCTTTTCCCATCTATAATTACTATCTGAATATTCAACATTTGACATCAAATGCTTGCTGAAAATTGATATTTGAGACAGATTTTTAGACTATGTGGATGTTTACGTCACCTCCTAAAGCAATATGAAACTTCTCATCCAGAGTCTAAAAAATGTAGGGAGACCCTAAAAATGTAGCAGAAGCATTTCCGCACACTGATTTAAGTAGTCAAGTTTGTGCAGAAGTGATTCCACTAGATTCATAGGGTACCTTTTTGAGGCAACAGAAACTTGTCACTTCGTAAGCTTTTTGACTTGTTCCAGCTCTTCTACAGGTTTCCATTTCTGATTGATTGTTAAGAGCTGGAAGAAATTAAAAGGAAAAAAAAAAGAAATTAGCAAACTCCCAGTAAGCATTTACTCCACTCCCACCCGCCATATCACACATCAATTTATCAGTGAAGGATTTCTAGTAGCTTTACATCTTCGTTTCAGAAGCAAAAATAGCCACAGATGACATTTAATAATTTATTGAACAAAATCACTTGGATATTGAGTAATAATGCCAAATAATTTTATTTTTTCTTATCCTAGAATGCTCTACTGAGCTAAGATTCCTGTCCTTTAGGCTGCAGTGTTCAAAAACATTCTTAGCCAATTTTGTAATTCAGGAATAAGGCAAGGGTAAACAGTGATTCCTCTACACTCCAAATTTCCACTCTTATAAAAGGAGTTGAGTAAACAGATGTTGGGGCAAGGGGGGAACACCATAAATTTAGGACCAGAGCTAGAATGTAACAGTCAAATCCTTACCATTAAGTAACATAGGGAAGATACTTTACATAAAGTAACAAATTAAGCATTTAGTTTCACTTTTAAATAGATATATGTCAGCTTCACATTTGTTTCCTCGTTAATATTTTGCTAGTCCCTAGACATTTAAATAGAGTTAATGACTGTTTGGGAAATAAATGCTATTTGTAACTCCCTACATTAGTTGTACAAATTACCTTCTGAGGTTTGGTAGGATCAACAGTTTCCCATGGTTCTGGGTTGCCACTCTTGTTAATGCTTGTAAGAGAGGAGAAAGCAAAACAGGTACTATGTTTTAGGGTGTGATTCTGCATACATTTTCTTCTATAAGCAGTCTATTGTCAGTAGAACTATTTACATAAATAGCTCCCAGAAACGCAAGCTTACAGGTTTAGGTATTTCTATTTTAAATTCTGGGTAGAAGTCAAAGATGGTTTGCTTCATTTGCAGCTTCTAAGGCACCAAACAAACCCATGTTATTCAAGTATAATGTGTAGTCATAAAAGAAGCAAGATGAAAAATCAAAACTGAATAAAGACACAGAGAAAAAAGAAATGGATTCTTACCCTGACAGCTAAAATGCCTATTCTGATCACTCTAAAGAAAATATAAAAATTCCCAAAAGCTGCAGAGTATAGGATTTGGCTCTAATTAAAGCCATTAAAATCTAAACTTATTGTAAGTGCACATTATCAAATGCTGTTCTTTATATGCAAGTTAATAGCCTGGTTCCATCATATCTGCATGTCTTTTACCTATCGATTATTTGAAATTCTTCATAAGAACATTTAAAACCAATCACACCTAAAGCAAAGAAAAAAAGAAATTGGACTATGCTGAAATTAATTTCTTCAGTATTTGCAGGTATTTTAGTTCTTATTAATAGTCTGGAATATCCGCTTTTTTTTTTTTTTTTTTCTTTTCTGAGGAAAACACGATGGTCAAATACCTCTGTTGAACAAAAAAAGGTTAGGGTAAACTCCAAGCAGTAAGTATTTTGCTTACATCACATCGGATTTGCTGAACAGGGAATACGCAGAAAAAGAGAGCGCCCCAACTGCTGCAAGGGACACTATTCCAACCAGGGGAATGAGCTGAAAGACAGAAAACGGAGAAAAGAGTTGAAGACTAGAGTCCCAGCTAGAGCCACAAACAGGGGGAGCAAGGGTCCCAAGGACTTAAGGTGTGATTACCTGTTACTCTCTACTACTGTTCACACCACTTTCAACACATGAATTTCAACTTACGTGCCTCTCGCTATCACGATTTCCTCTACAAGGTGCTCGTTATTCAGCGGTGCTTGTGCACCTGCTTGAGCCCGCCGGCTGAAGGGGCTGAGCACAGAACTAACGTCTCTGACAAACTTACTTCTTTTTTTGATTTTAGGATGTGGAGGAAGCTGGCGTTCATCCTCGCTGCGGCTGCGGACCTGGAACAAGCGGTTCCCCGTTACCGCACGTGGCTGCGGGACGCAGGGGCTGCGGGAGAGCGCAGGACGGGCAGCGCAGCGCAGGGGCACCAGCGCCCCGCGCTCCCCGCGTTATATACGCACGGCACCGCCCGCGG
>NW_008628463.1:0-8813 GCF_000691845.1 Merops nubicus
GGCGGCCTCCGCGCCCTCGCCACCCGCCAGGGCTTGTCCCTGAGCTCAGAGACCTCCTGTGTTCCTGGAGCGCGGACACTCTGCTCTCAGCCCCTGGCGCCTCTGTGTTCTGCGTTTCTTTCCATCAGGAGGGCTCCCCGAGAAGACTCACCTTCTTGTGGCTAACAAAATTAGGAGGAGAGACAGTTCCAGCTTGGGAGAAGCCTGCCTGATCTCTAGTAGAGGCACAGGGACTATAATGAGTGAGGTTCTTGCTGGATCCCTGCACTTGGATCCTTCAAAGGATCAAAATTCCATGAGCCTTTTCACAGAAATGGCACCAGTTCTGGTGCTCCTACAGAGGGTGAAAGCCCCTCTTTATTTCTGCTGGCAAAGGCTTTCGTGACCATGTCTGCAAGAGCTCCCTGTAGGGACACAAAAATCTATGCTCAAATATTTATTGTGGTCTCCACTTAGGGCTGGAGGAGCCCTGACTTGCCCAGGATTTCCACACACACAAAGATGAAGCAGGCCACGCTGAGCGGCTGGCATCTCTTCAACATACTTCTTAGCCAGAATTTTGCTTACTTGTTGCAACAGCAGGGTTCAGAGGCATGCATTCTTCCTTGTGGAACAAAGAGGGCACTGTCTACCAAGCTTTTGCTGTACAAAATCAATTCAGTGAAATTCACATTTGCTTCTTGCCTGCTCCCCTACTTTCACGGGCCTACTGTCTCAACTACCTTCACTAGACCCATTATATTTTGACCTAGCTGCTGTAACAATAAAAAAAACAACATGAGTCGCCCACAGAATGCAATTTACATTTGTTTCTGGAGCACAGCACCTAAGAGAGAGAGAGAGATTTCATCCGCCTCAGGTCTTTTCTAAGGCTCATAATGCTGCAAAGAAAGAATCCTTATAAAATATGATTTAAAAATAGAAGTACTTACTTAAAGACACAAACAAAAGCTTCCCTTACTACCTTTAGATTATAGTAGAGTTAAATCTCTCAGTTTAAAAACAGTAAAGGAGAGAAGAAAGTATGTTACTTACTATTCATGAGCTGGTCATAGCACCCAAAGAAGTGCTGTTTAAAATAAACAGAAATTTCTTGCATGCTGCCTTCCCCCAAATCAATTCTTATAGTGTAGGAACGAGTGCCTTGATGTTCTCACTACTGAGGGAGCAGGAGGCCTGCTGTGGTGGGTACGAAGTCTATGAATGTTTACGAGGTAGAATTTTGACAACATACAAGAGAGCTAGTCATTTGCCAAGGTTACTTCTGGCTTAAACAATCAGTTCAGTAGACTTTAGCATTGTTATATAATTGTAACCAGAAGTCCTCTGGGAGCTTGAACCATGCTCTTGTGCTCTCACAAGTAATTTGTGAGGCATCTCTCCCCTTAGGAGTCCACATTAGTCAGTAATGTGGAGCAGCTGTGAGCTTTCTTCGGGAGAGAGGTACTCCCAGTGACCAGAGCTCAGGTCCTGCTCTAATCACTTCCCATGATGGTATCTTACAGCTTTTCTTCAGAGCATGTAGCCACCACACAACCACTTTAAGTTTCTCATCCAGTTCATGCCATAGGTTTATAATTTTGCTTCTCGACGCAAAACATTGAGCATCATACCCAACTTTAGCACAACTGTTTTGCTGCTGTTTCTGCTACTGCTGTTCCACTGGCTCCTTATTTTGCACTCTATGGATGAGATCCTGATCGAGCAAGATCAGTGAAAGCTTTGTCACTCTCTTCTGTCAGACCTAGGCTTCAACCATTTGCTAAACCTGTGTTTTAACCCAAATACAGTTTCTGAATTCAGTTGTGGGTTTGTTTTTTTTTTTTTCACAGCACAATTCTTCCAACCACTCAGCAATACATACCTCTAACAGCCTACCTGAGCTCCTATTCCTGCTTACATCAAGTAGATAATGTTTTGAAGTAGGCTGCAGCTTTCACCTACCCTCAGCCAAGTTCATACAGCTGTGGCCTATCATTTCAAAGACAAATGATCTCAAGCTGCCAAGATGTGATTCTGGGTTAAACAGGGGCAAAAATAAAGCTGTGGTCAAATGAAAAGGAAACATTAAGTTGTTTTGTATTTTGAAATGATTAAGCACTTGCACACAGAAACACACTGAAGTCCTAGAACTAGGCATCCAGATCAGTCAGTACTGACCCGAACAACTCTCACAAAACAACTACTCCTTAACCCATCCCTGCTGGTAGAGGTAGCTGTAAAACAAACAGTGCTTGAGGTTGCCTCATGATGGTTCTCTCGGAAAGGAAATTTGGTTCAAAAGCTCTGCTGTAGTCCAACTCTGTATGTCTCAGGTGCTCAGAAGTTGGGCCTGTGCCACAGCGACTCTGCTGTGCCAGGCCAAGCTTGTGATGTGTTTTTATCAGTCTGAGGTGAACCATGAGAGACACTATGGCTGTCTAAACCAGGAGTCCACCACAGCACGCACTCCCCCTGCCCTTGGTCCCAGTTTTCTTTCCAATGGAAAGCTGGAAGCATGGCAGGAAGGAGAGGGAAGAGAGGGCAGACAGTTACACACCCAGGCTGCATCCTGACAGGCAAGCAGGATGTGACTGAGTGTACATCTGGGACTCCAAGCTGGAAAACAGTCCGAGGTCTCACAGTTCAGATGCACCTCTATGCCTCAAAGGTTGTTGTGAGCATTAAATTGCCCTGTGGCTGGCTATAAAACCCAGACTTGTGAGACCCACCTCATTTTCCATTGGCGTAGTGTTGTGCTGCTCCATTGACAAACTCACAGTGGGGTCTTGGCCATAGGGTTTCCTGTATTGTCATTGAGGAAACTTCCCTGGCTCAGATCTGCAATGACCTACAGACCTTACTGGACAAGGACAAGGTCACCATGCTGCAGGAAATTCTGAGGTAGAGGTAGAAGCAAAGGCAAATATAACAGTTCCCACAGTAAAGCAAGGTGGTCATCCTTATTATCATTATCATATGTGACACTACTTGTATTCCCATACAGACTAAAGGCCACAAGTGTGACAGAGCAGTGGATTAACTCTGCCAGGTGCTGAACAAACCTAGAGTGACCCTTCTCCCTGGCAGTTTACAGGTATAAGCCAGGATGATGTAGAGGAAAATCTCTAAAGTTTTGGCATTTACTTGTTCACACTTTTTGCTATAAATTCTTTAACTTATTTAAAGATCAGAGAACTGGAAGAAGAGGTCAAACCAAGAAAGGCTGGAGTCAGCATGGCACTGTGTGGCTCAAACCTACAAATTATGATTTTAGAGAGTTAATCAGGTTTTTGGAGTGATGCAGACAATGATAAACAAATCAAGGCAAGAAGGAGAGAGGTAGGAAATAAATTCCAAAGGATTATGACTCTGGATCAGGTTATTAAGAGTCTTCATGCATGCCCATGAAACCACAGACTGCATTCTCTCGTTAGATCAAGTAGAAGTCTCTAAGAAGACAAGAAGGAAAAATTTCTCCTACTGGAGCTCTGTCAATAAAGAAATGTCAATAAAGGTTCAGTTGATTAAAACAATTTCCCAACACAGAGGATAAAATACATTTTACAGGGTGGTCTGTTACTTACTCCAGTGACAACCCTTCTCTCAGTTACAAATGATTACTTAGCTTTTCAATAGCTATGTTGGAGGCACACATCCATCTAACATTTGGAATTTTTCACATATAATTCCCTTCTGAATGGGCAGTGTGTACTTAAGACTTTACTAAATGAATAAGGGCAAATTCTGCCTTTTGAATTTTTGATGTAAATCTGAAGTATCTGACCTAATATAGACTTACAATTGTTGTTAAATACAGAGTAAATGAGAGCACACTTTGGCCTCATGATATTCAGCACAGGGGCAGGAGTATAATACACACAAGAAAGGGTTACTTTCTAACTGCTTGTAAGATTTAAGGCAGATAAATTAATAATAATAATAAGTCTTTGTTTCTGAAAGCAGATATTCAGTCTACCCAAAGCACCATCCAAGTCATTAAAGGATTCCCAGGTGCCAGTATTTGGAAAGGGTATTAGCTATTCAAACAGTTTAGGCAGAGGTCCCTGCTGTTCTGTCTCCTGGGTCATCTCAGATTTCCTCAACCTCTGCCCAGAACTGAGCACAGGCAGGAAAGAAAGGCTGGAAATTTCAGAGGAGTAACATGTTCTTCAGAACTAGGAAGAACATATTTTTCAGTCTTGCAGTGAAAACTAGTAAAACCCTCCTTTGTTAGAGCAACTCTGTAGAGCTGGCTGGGTGAGGGCCGCACGCTGCACATGGAGGGACAGACTGCAGCAGATGCTGTGCAGGGAGTCATCTTTTCCTCCCCTTTTCAGATGTAATTTACCTGGCTCTGCTCTATTACTGGGAAAAGAAACCACATAAAAGTGTCAGCGCCACGCAGCTGGAATGTTCAAACAGAGTAATTCAGCAGCAGGTGGGAGGAGTGAATCCACACAAAGGCAAAAGGCTTGCTGAGGGGATGGCTGAGCTCCACTGACAAGAGTCAGTGCCCCAGAGATGAGGATACAAATGCTCCTCTGGGTGCTTGATGCTTGGAGGGTGCAGACAGTCATCTGCAGCCACCTCCCCCCCGACCTGAGTTGGTCTCTGGCTCCTGCACGTCTTCCAAGGTTAATACTTCTAAACAGGT
This sequence comes from Merops nubicus, assembly GCF_000691845.1. Classification (NCBI taxonomy): domain Eukaryota; kingdom Metazoa; phylum Chordata; class Aves; order Coraciiformes; family Meropidae; genus Merops; species Merops nubicus. The sequence continues at coordinate 4,637 of NW_008628463.1, forward strand.
GCCTGCGTCTGAGCAAAAATTTCAAATTGGGAGGTATTTTCCTGAGGGGGAAAAAAAAATGTTGGAAATAGCAATCACTATAGAAAGTGACATGAGAAAAGGCCAGTGGTCTCTGATGATCTGGCAAAGGGAGAGATGCAGACGTCTCCAACAGGAATAAGCTCTGCCTAGAAAAAAGCAAGGCTTACTAAAAGGATGTTTTCTGAAAATGTCATCCTCAGTTAATGACATCTGCCTTGTCAGTTGTTCTGATCCTAGATCTCCCCTGGATCCACTTCCTCACTTCTGCTCTGGGCTCTCAGGTGGTGGGCCAGAAACTCCCATCCCATTGTTTGCTTGCCACATGTTTTTCTAACACATCATCCAGGTCTTTGTTGCCCCGGTGCTTAAATAGTTTAGAGGCTTTGCCTGAAGCCACCTGCAAGCTGCAGGACTTATTGGGCTTTCTTCCAGAACAAGTTGATTAAACTTTGTTACACCAAGACTGTGCTTACTGATGGCTGCTGATTAATTCCTCTCTGTGATATGTGTTCTTGGTCATAGCTCAGAAAAGCCTAAACTGTTCTGGTCCCTGCCACTACAAGACATGCTCTTCCATTATTTTGCTGTAGCAACTGCACCTTGTAGAGACAAGGTGAGTGTCAGTCCTAAAAATTACCTTGTGAAGACCAGAGATCATTGTTGGCAAGCTGCTTCCAGGGAATCACCAAAACAATTCAGCAGTGTTTCATACAGTGCCTGTCCTTGCTTAGGAAGCCTTCAAAACCCATGTGCTAGTTATTTGTGAACGTACTAACTCCTAGTGCCAAGACACTAGCATGATAGGCAGCCTGAAATACGGATAATACCTATACCAATGCATTAAATCTTCCAGAAGGCTAACCACAGTCAGGACTATGCTTACGTACCAGTTTCTCACTCTGCTGTTTAGTCTTTCTCAGGGTTCCTCAACAGCATCCTCCTACTCAGACTGTCAGCAGTTTGACTGGCAGCATGGCGGGTGCAAGGTCAGAAGCCTCCATTGCACCCCTCTGGGTACCTGAAAAACACAAAGAAAGACGTGTGTGTTCAGCTGCCAGCTGGAAGAATCACAGCTACTCATGTGATGCCCAGGCAAGATGATATAATCAGCACATTGGTACTTCTTACCCCAGTAAACTCTTTACCTGTGCCCTGTGCCAAGAGCAGTCAGGAAGATAGATGCTATTAGGGGAGTGATGAAAAGCATGAAATGAACCTTAAAGACACATAAAACTTAATGTCACAAAAGGACAAAGCTGTTTGGCTCTTGTGCCTGTCTTTTCCCGAGTAGGGCAGGATAACCAGTTTTTTGGGCATGTTGCCTGCCCAGGATTATGCCAAAGAGAATCTCCAGGGAAGGCTTGTCACAGTCATCCCACAGATTTCCTCTTTATCTCAGCACAGCTGTTTCCATCCTGACCTACTAGCCTGATTTCTTGCTGACTTGTTACTGAGAATGCTACTGCAGGGATTCCAGATGTGGAGGAACCCAGCCTGCAGCACACGTTGCACCTTCACCCCTTCCTCTCTTGAGTCTCAGGGTGACTGAGCAGGGCTAGCTCAGGTCTCACTAATGGAGAAAGCGGCACTGGTCCCAGACCCACATTCTTTTTCTTTGAACAGTTTGCAGTCAAAGTATTCCCAGAGTTTTGTCCTATTTAGTAAATTCTCCAAGACAGAGGAAAGTGTCTGTGTTAGGTAGGGATATCCCTGGACCCTTCTGTTGCTGTTAAATTTGTTGCTGTTACTTGGCTCCAGTTCCTTACTTTATGCTCAGCATTGCTCAAAGCTTCGCTTTGCAGTTCTTGAAGATTGTTCAACTGTTTGTCATCCACAGTCTCCTCCCCTTCTGTCAAGCAGCCATCTATCATGACTTCCATACTGAGAAAAACTCTGTACTTTCCTTTCTTATTTAATATATTTTACTATCCTTTTTCCCTTACACAGTAATGGCTTACATATAGGAAAATGATTCAAAGCCACAACGTTTCTGAAGCCAGAGACAGTCTGAACTTTTGGGATAACTGGGAGGAAAATCAGGTTTCATATTCAACACACATGGGGGAAATACTCCCTATTTCTGGCTGCATCAGAACCAGCTGCAGACTGTCCCCACCTCATGAAGAAGTGACCTGAATGATGGATAGCAGTATAACTTGTGAGCAGTGTCAGCCTCATGGATGCCCAGGACAGTGCAACCATTGTCCTACAAAAGCATTTTGTAGGCAGCCTTTTTAATCTGTACCAGCAGAAATGGTGACGTGGATTAATAACTATTTTTCTTTCTCTCGAGGTGAGGTATACTAAAGAACATGAAGGAAGATAAGCTTACTTCCTACTACATCACTAAACGTATTTTTGAATGTTTTATAAAGCTGTGCAAGCACACAGGGGCCAGCGTGTGCTCAGCAGTAACTTAGGTGTGTTTCAAGATGTTTAACTCTGATGTCGCAAGTAGTTCTGTGAGCTTCAATACCTTGCCTGAGATGAGTGGAAGGGAACCGAGTTTGATTTCTCACCCAAATGGATGCCAGCTCCAATGGGGTGGAGCTGGGAGGAGCTGACACTGTTTGGCCTACCCGTATGTGTGTGTTCTGGGCAAAGGCAGGAGAGCTCAGTCCTCCAATGGGAGCTGCTGGCCATTGCTGGAGCATGGCACTCTCCTTCCCTCTCTGAAGCATGTCTCAGAGAAAAGCCATCTAGCCAGTGGCCAGCTGAACAATGCCTGGTGCCTCTCTTCCCTCCTGGCTGCCCGACTGCGGAGCAGCTCCTTGTTTGAGCCTGGGATGGCAATGTATGGGAGAAACCTCTTTCCAACTGTTTAATAACAGTGATGGTAACCTTTGACCTCGCTGAATAGCAGCGCTTTTGACCTTTCATTTGTTAAATAATGCAACCACTTACTTCCCGATCCTTATCAGTGTTTAGTAATTGGGGTCAAGACAAAGCAAGGCAGAGTACAGTTACCCAACAGACTTTACTGAACCAGGAAGAATTTCCTTAAGCTATAGATTTCCTTTTTGATAATCTTCAGTCAAGACAGGCAAATACTGGAGACTGGGTGGCTTAGAAGATCCATAACAGGCTAAAGAGCCTCTCAGCTGTTAGCATCTGGTTTGAATCCAGCTGTGGCTGACAGTGGCAGAAATTGATTATGGTCTCAGGTTGCCTCTCTGACTCATATGAAATAAGTTGGGCTACTGAACTGGCCGGATAATAGCCATAGTATAAAATATTACTACATGGTTCTAGAGACATTGGTGATTAAATGAATTTACAAAGCCTGAAAACTCCCATCCCCATAGAGAAAAATCAGACTATGGCACAGTGGTAGGTGACAGCGTGGACAAAAAAGTTTGTGGTCACTCCTGTGTGTTCTGCAGAAGTCACATCAAAGAGAGGCGGCTAACCTTCAGGAATCTGAGTCGCTTTTTGTGTGGCCTAAGGAAAGCTAATGGGTCAGATTGTGTGCTGTACAGCTCATTAAACATCCCGCTTGACAGACAAGCAGGTGACGACCGTTACAGGCAGCGGTCCCAGGCTCAGTGTTTTCCTTAGAACAGGAAACGGATGAAAGAGAAATCAAAGAATTTATGACGTGACAATGGACTAAAATGTAACTGCACACACACATATTTATTTATATAATGCACACATATAAAAGCTTAAACTTCCTAAAGACGTCAAACAGAAATTCTATTTGCCTAAGCAGCTGCACAATCTCATTAATTATTTATTGCACTTTATATAAAGCCAGATTGCAAGATTTTCAGAGTGGGAGCTGTTTCGTGAATGTCTGTGTGTGATTCAGCAAAATGGGCCCCGCAAAAAAGGATCCAAATGGTGTCACTTATAAATAAGCCGTTATTTATGGATGTATATGAGCTAGATAGGTCTGTACAAATGCCTGTAAGTAGTGAGATTCAGAAGGGTTTTATTTTTTGCTGCTGTTTACGTAAGAAATGAGGAAAAAGGAGCCCTTTGCTGTATCCCCGCTAAGGTGCAATAGGTGTCCTCCTGCTTTTTGGAGTCACCTTGGATTTAGGCCTTCTGAAAGGAAGGAACACCGGTGGGGGCCAGCCCGCCCTGGCTCCGTGTTTACTGGGCTGGCTTGCCAGCTGCCCTGGCTCTCAGGACCGGCCTCAGCCCGGCCCGG
>NW_008628464.1:0-20327 GCF_000691845.1 Merops nubicus
GAACCAGGACAGCCTTTTATCCTGCTCCCCTTTGATCGACACTGATGCCAGTTATGAGGAGCATCAGCTGTGAGATTGAAAGAGTGACATCCAGATTATTTAAAACTTTTGCATGTGGTTGAAGACTCAAGATACTACACTGAACAGTTGTGTCTTGTCCATGGAGAGTCAAACCAAGACTAAAAGTGGCTTTCCAACTCATTACTGTCTCTGGAAGTGCTTTCTATAAATGAGATTACGTACAATGCAATAGTGTGCAGGGCAGATTTCCCCTTTGCTTTACCTCCTCTCCTTTCCTGGGCTACACTCTTGATTATGGACATGATGGTGTAAAGCTGGCTGTGAACACTAGGCCATGCATGTAAGTCATCAACGCTTGGAGAGCCCTCCCCTATTGATGGTTAAATTAACTTTTTCCAGTCTCATAAACCCAAAACAGCACAAAAGCAGAATGAAGACTAGTAATGTAAAATATAGCTGTGAGATGTTAATGTTCATCTCAAAGACATGTTAATTCTGAAGTCTAAAGAAGGCAATTTTTTTTCTCAGACAAGGAGTGGATGGCATTTGGTCAGGGCTTTGGTGGAAAACCTGACCTCCCCACCCCTGATGTCTATGTGACAGCATGTGCTCTGTCGTTCCTCTGTGTGACACCATTAGCCAGAGCATCGGTGAAAAAGTGGCAAAAACTCAACAAAGGAACTGTTTAAAAGAAAATTCATAAAGTGGGATGTACATCCCCAAAATTCTCTCAGCATCTTCTGTTCTGCCTTCTTCTGTGTTCAATGCGCAGATAGAAAAGACTGGAGAGGAAGTGGGAAACTCCTTTTCCAGTACTGTGAACAGTACCAAAGCAAGACCTTGATGCAAAACATTACGGTGTTTGCATCAGGCAACTGTCTCTGAAGATAGTCAGGGTGAGCTGAGCCTATTTACTAGCAGGAAGAGCAGCTGCCGCTCAGGGCCACTGATGTTTTCTCTTCTCAGATCTGCACTGTGGATCTTGCCTTCTGCTTTCCTGATGAGAGGTCCTTGCATGTCTGAGGGGGCAGGTCCATCTCTCAGAGCCATGCTCCGTGCAGGCCTGAGGGAAGCATGTTTTCTGAACTGTGAGTTGCTATGCTCAGTAAGGAAATACTTTAACCCTTGTGTGCTTTAGACAAACATCTTACTGTTGCCAATCTGATCTACATATTGGATTTTCCAGAGAATCTATTAATCTTGGTTTGGACCAAAACCACCTTTTGTTACCAGTGTACAAGGTCAAGGAAAAGTGCTTAAGGACTTCTGAGCTACTTCTGTTGCTTGTAGTTGAGTGACACCCGGTCTGCCACTCAGTGTGAGGCTGGACCCAGACTCAAGGAGCTTGGTCCTTGTTATCAGAAGTAAGGTGGCATGTAGATGTGATGGATGGTGACCTGACCATAGACTGTGTTATGTACTTTGGTCCATGGTGTTATGGACTGACATCTGCCAGGAATGACCAACCAGCAGGAAAGCCCCTACTCCATCACCGCAGGTCCATAGGAGTGTGATGTGACCAGGGCAAGCTACTACCATAAGGTTCTACTTACTGACAAAGAGTTGGAGTGTCTCCTTAAGGAGTGTCCTTTACTACAGCTATTTGCAGGGTAAGTTGGCCACTTCTGGAGAATTCCCCACTAGTGATGTTCCTATCTCTGGTTTGCTTTTGCTGATGAAAGACAGTTGGTTTGTCTCCCAGATGACAATATGGCATGTGTTGGCATCACATGGGTCTCTGTGAGCTATCTCTGCTTTGCTTTTGCTGATGAAAGAAGACAGTTGGTTTGTCTCCCAGATGACAATATGGCATGTGTTGGCATCACATGGGTCTCTGTGAGCCTTTCAGCTGCAATTATGAACAGCAGAGGAAGGGATTTGAGATAGCTCTGTTAGTGCTTCACACACAGTTTCACATGTGCAGCAAAATAAAGGAGTAATTCCCATTGATGGGTTTGTAGCTCTAATGTATGATGTCTTCTTTTGCCTCAGACCACTGGCATTGTGACTGTCATAATCTCAGGTGAATTTTGTTTTGGCTGCAAACTATGTTTTTGATCAAACAGAGTGATGTGTAACATTTTCCTGCATTTTCTTCTAACATTTATAAGCAAAATAAGCTTTCATTTTTCCAGTTACATCAGTTATTTTAAAGTGCAACTTTAAAGAATTATAAAAAGAAAATCTGATACCCAATTACAAGGACTAGCTTGGAGTAAAACTGTACATACTCATCGTGCTGGAATTTTTTTCTTTCATTTTGCTGGGATGAAACTTGGATGGATCTTTCTTCCTTCTTTGTCCCCTTTTCCAGCATACTAGTTTCTTGGTAAATGTGTGGTTTTAAAGCTGAAACTTATTGGAGGAGACAGCAGATAGCATCAAAGAGTAGATCTGAGTGAGTCTAATGAGGTGTTTCTTTACTGTCCTCATAGCTGATAGAAGCTCAGTGTTGGAATCTGTAGATTTTAAATCTGTACCTATAAGGAACAAAGTTTTTCTTTGAAGCTGAGGTTTTCATTGTTTCAGGTGGTTGTAACCAGGTATGCTTCACCTCTGGTGAAAATCAGAGCGTTTACACCATGGTTGACTTCTTTTCTGCAAAACAAGTCCTCAGTTTTCATCCCTTCATGTACCCTTCCTCCTACAGCATTCACAAACCCTACTGTAAATCTGAATTTGACCCTATTGTTGTTGTTGTTATGGTCCTGCTAAATCAATGGGTGCTAATTAAGGTAAAGCAGCATGAGTGGAATAAAGTGAACAGAAAAGGCACTGAAAACACAGTTCTGAACTCACAGCTGCACCTTTGAAAGCTGAAGTAGGCACTTTATCTGCTAGGTTACAGTCTCTGGTTATCATCTATGGGAAATTAAAGGTATTATTTTTACCACCGGAGGGCTCCCATATTTTTCCATTAATGTAACAGAAACATATTGAAAATGACTAACACTCAGGTGATAAAAACCATGAAGTTCAGACAAAGTATGTTCCCTACTTTGCAGCAAGATCTGTATGCACAGGACCTTTGAGAGAAAGGTTGAGAGTAACTGATGTATTGCTGGCTTGACCAAAGGGCAGTGCAGACCGTGTGATGAACAGGCTCTTATTTGTTGTTGATAGCAGCCAAGCAGTATTAAAAACATGGAATTTTGTCACTGGATGGAAAGCTTCAGATCCTTAGCTGGGAGCGAGGTGCCTGGCAGCTTAACAAGGCTTTGTGAGGATAACATGAAGATATCTGCTTACCTGAGGTGCAGGCACAGCCCAGAGGGGGCAGTTGGTCCTGTACAGAAGCATAGTTTGACCTGCATAATTCTCATTTTCAGTGAAGTAGATAGGCTGTGTTTGAATGAACACGTGCACATTTCACCCTTCAAAAAAGGTGCTGGATTTAATTACTCTCAGTTGACATCGTTCCTCTTTTTCCCCACTATCAGCTCACTATAGACATTGCTCACGCTCCAGTGGAAGAACCTGGGTGGACTCTGTGCATGTTCTGAAGTATTTTGCTGACTTTTTGCACACAGTCCTGGAAATAGCCATGTAGATTCGTGTATATTGTACCAGCTACATGCAGTAAGTAAATTAGGTCAGTGTAACAGGAACATGCAGGGCTAGGGGCAGCATCAGTAAATACCAGCACATCTCATTAAATTGTACCAGCAAATATTTTGGCCCTAGAAGAGCAGGAGAAGCAGATTTCAGAAATTCAGCTGGGAGAAGGAACTAATTTCTTAACATATTAGGAAGGTGTAAGAGAGTTAATCTGTGATGGACCATGTCTGTGTTACTCTGGAAGTGGAGTGTCAGAAAGAGAGCACATAGTTCAACTTGGGATCTGCTGAGCAGTATACAAAGTGCACTATATTATATAGAGACATTATTGTTGTATAATGCTCCTTGACCACAAAGTCCCCAAGATCATTAACCCTGTGCCTCTCCGCATATCTGGGGATCCCAAAATTCTTGCTGTTGCCTTCCAGAAGACAGCAACACAGATGTGCTTAGATTGATTCTGAAATCTGGACTCAGATATGCCCAGGTAGGGAAATAATTTGCTTAAAACTCTTTTTTTTTTTCTTTAAATTTATTTTATGAAGAAAAGGTAGATATGGAATGACCTGAAAAACCATTCACATTTAGTTACATTTTCTCATTGAAAAAAAGGTCCTGAACAAGTCTAAATATTGTACTTCCTCTTTTTTTGTAATGAAATGCCCGTATTCCTCAATGGAATAGACTGCTTCATAGAGGCTGATGATTTTAGTGCTTAACATTGAAAACATGCCAAAACCTCAGGAAGAAAAATGTTCCATTTTTAAGAAACAGAAATGTTTCTACTTATACAAATACAGACATACATGTTACAGACTTTTAGTTAGGCCATGCTGGAAATACTTCAGGACACTAAGGAAGGAAATTACAGTAAATTGCTGAAATTACTGTTCTCATCTTTTGCCTTTTTTTTTTCTTTTCAGCTATAGTTTTAAAGTAAGTGTCACTGAAGCACACGTATCAGTTTCTGGTGGTCTTCATGCTGTCTTGCTACTGATCTAATATATGGCCTTGAACATATCAATCAGCTTCACTGTGATTTTGTTTCTTTAATTTGAAAATAATTATCAGAAAAATGAAACCTGGAATTAGCACCACAAGATCACCTCTCCCTACCCTAGGGCAAGAGCCCTTCTACCTTAGCTAGATATTTTCTAAATTTCTTTACTGATTTTTCTATTCTTCAAAACTTTCAGTGATGGAGACACCAAGTCTGCCCTACACTAATGTGCTTCACTAGCCTCCAGCACTAGTTCACAGCACTTTGTCCTCATGCCTGATCTGAATCTTGCTGTAGTTAAAGCTTTGAACTTTTCTCCATGTTGACATGGAGAAGGACTTACTGCTTTCCTTTTTGTCCATTTTTTTTCACTTACTAGGAAAATGTTTCTCCCAAGCCTTCTAATCCTTAAACTGAAGATCTCCATTTATTTCCAGCTTGGTCATGCTTTCCACATCTTGGACCAGTTTTGCACATCTTCACAAATAGCTCTTATTTGCCAACATCTCTCTTGAATTCTAGGGCTTGCATTGTAGATGAAGCCTCACCAGTGCATAGAGGTCTGACATGCCTGAACTGTCCATGAGTTGGTTTTTTTGGTGTTTTGGGTTTGTTTTTTTTTCTTTTCCCTGAACAACCTTGCACTAGTAACTCCTGATCAACTTGAGCTTTTTCTGCACAATTTCTGCCTTGCTGTCCCTGATCCCATATTTGTGCCATGGATTATTCATCCAAAGTGAGGCAGCTTGTTTGTGTCTGCATTCATTTACATCCAAGGAAATGTTAAATAACTCCTTTGCACAGGAATTGAAGAAGACACTTCTGCCATTCAACTGGGATTTAAACAGGGAGGAACTGTCCCTGCAGGAACTTGGTAATATTACACTGGTAAATGTGGCCTTTCTTTCCAACATGTGGCAAGTGTTATGACTGTGAAAATCAAAGATTTGAGCTTAGGGCTTGCCTGAGCAGTGCTCACTGGAACAGAGTCAGTCTGTTGTCAATGGAATCAGCTCTTGAATACAGCCATGCCATTTCTGTCAACACTGAATGGTCTTTGCAGGTCTTCTGTCCAAAAATCCACCTAATGGGAGCCTCTTCAGCAAACAAAACCACAGAAGGTTGCAGAACAAGATGGCTTGTCTGTAGGCCAGGTAGCATGATTAACAGCAGACATTTAATTGATTCAGATGTCTTCCACGATCAGCATTGGAATGGATTATTGCCTCCCAGCCCAGATTTACTGTTGATGAGGTACCATGTCATACCACTAAACTGTCTGAAAGGTGATTTCTGGCCAGAACAATATCATGCAAGTGCATTGCTATGACACTTTGTGACCAAAAAAAAATAAATTCAAAAATCAATGGCATGCCTTAGCTCAGCTGCAGTGTGTCCTGTAAGGTGGCCCTTTCCAATGGGGCAGCCCTGGAAATGCTACAGGTCATTCTACCTGTGCCCCAGTTCTGGGGAAATTAATCTGATAGCTTTGATTTAATTTTTTGTCTTAGTAAAGAAGGGCCACGTTTCAAAACAGCCACAACCTTTCATGTAAAAAAATCCCTGTAAGCTTTGTTTTTTCCTGTTTTTTGATGTTTTTCATTAAGTAAAAAAAAAACCCAAAAAAACAACACAACCAAACCCTTAAAAAATTATTTTCTTCCTTTGCCTCTCATTCCTTTCCTTTCTCATGAAAATGTCATTTTGGACAACCCAAGCCTTTACACTTAACCAAAAAAATGACATCTTTTTGTTTTAGCCATGTTCAGCCCTTTTTCTAATGTTGGTCCCTTTTTATTGCACAAAGGAAATAGTTTTGACTCTTAGCCAGGAAGTAATGTTTGGAGGACACTGAACTTAGGTCCTTCAGCATTTTCATAGCTACCTGTATTTTCCAGCTGAGATGGTCTGTCAATTGGGGGGGGGAAGGAGGGGCAGACTGATTCTGGAAATTTCTCCTTATTCTTAAATGCCACCTAGTAGAGGTGTGGGAGAAAACACCTCCCTTGAATCCATCCAGAGAGAAATCAAGGCACTTCACAGTCCCTTGGATCTCTGCTTCACTAATCAGAGTAACTTACTGTTGTGGTTCACTGTTCACCAGCTTTCATTACACAAGACTTGGTCCTCTTGACTCTTGCGGTGTGTGGGGGCTGGGGGAATATGAACATCCTGTGCTGAGTATATTAATTTCTGCTCTTTGACTTCCCAACTTCCTATGGCTAGTTTGCTGCCAGGGAATTCTGTTTGGATGGGGCTTGTAGCCCTTGACTGGCAGTGACTGACAGCTGAAGTGACAGGTTGACTTCAATGCAAATCCAATTTCTGCCGCTTTATTAGTGCTTCTTGAGTACTATTTTGCAACGGTGAAGCTGGTGTGATTTACTGAGTGAATTTACACTTCAGTGATGTGGCAAGAGCTATGGTAATGAGTGAAAGCCAGCTTAGATGAAGAGCAGTGCTGCTACTGCTTATACCCTCCCACCTGACTGAAATTGCCATGAGGGCCACACAGTGTCTTACGTGGTATGTGTGAAAGGCTCTGGGCTCTTCTCCCAGGGATTGTGACCTCTTGATGGGCATCTGTAACGGTGACATACCACTGATAGTTTTGTGTGCTCTGTTTGACCACCTTGGGTGGAGTCTTGGGCCACATGTCTTTCCTCTATGCTGCATTACTGAGCTGGGATCATTCCTTTACTACTGGAGGAAAAGAAATAGCAAAGCAATCTTTTCCTTCCTGACTTCTGTTTTCCCACTACTATGGTCTGACAGCCAAGCTTGACCAGCTTGGAGTTTTGACCACATTTTCTAGTATTTATAAAAACCAAAAATATAATTTGCATAACATTTCTGGTTGCTGAAGACCTTTCTGTAGATATGTTGCTTTTTATCTTAAGAGACTTGCTAAAACTCAGTTTGTTTTAAACAATGCGTTTTCAAAACGTGGATCTACTGGTTCCTGCATTTACTATCCAAAAATGGCTTTTACAGTCTGGAACTGAACTCTGAAGTGTGGTTTGTGTGTGGTGTTATTTTTGTTTTTGGTTTTTTTTTTTTCTTTTTTCCTTATGAAATGTGCTTTTAAATCCATTCTTTTTCTTTTGAGTAAAAAGATCCAGAACCCTTTGCTTACCACATTTTACTTCTGAGTGGTGTTCAAGTTTTTGTCACATCTAATGCTGAAATGTAACAAGTCAACCCATGTCCTATAGTAGAGCTGCTCGGTGTGGCATAAGTAAAGGCAATGAGGTTTAAGTCTTAGGGCTTAGGCTGTCTGTGGTGTGGCCGACATCAGGCTGGACCTCTGAGCTCAGTGCTGTGCACAACTGTAATTTGTAACAGGAATGGGGTGTGCAATACATATTTCCCTTTAGCCTTCCAGAAACGGTGGGAAGCAGATGACTGGGAGGGCTGGACTGATGGGAATACTTTTTGTCAAGATTTCCCCTTGAAACACAACGTAGTTTCATTGAAATCAAAATGACTGGTGGAGCATAGGAAGGTCCCCAACAATATTATGAGAATTTCCTGAGTGGAAGTTAAGCTGCCTGATCTAAACTAGGAGGGGAGAAAGTGACTAGGTATAGTTAATAAATGTGTGCTCTGGGCACTCAAGAGGAAAAGGGGCAGAGTCAAGCTCAAGTCCTAGCACAGAGTAATTCCAATGAGCAAGGCCATACACCTCCTCCATCCCAAATGGAGACATTAGCTGGTGTGGAGGTATGGATCACTTCTGTGAGACCTGTCGCAGTCTGTGTCAGCGACTAGTAGTTGGCTTAAGCTGAGGATGGACTGTGTGCCTTGGGCAGGACCCTTGCCCACAAGCCATACTGGTGGCCTACTCTGGAGTGAGAGGAGAGCTAGACCATCAGCCTAGCACTGGCTAACTGTGTTGCTCTGCACTGCAATGGCTATGAAATGCTTTGCTTTTGTCCAAACCTTGTAACATAAGTATGGTAATTTGGTTTCCTTGGGAGAAGTTGAAGAGTTCTATCAACAGTCTACTGGGACTTGATGTTTTGTCCATTCCTCTCTTCTTTCTTCTTGGAGATATGTGGGCATGACTTCCCAAGTAGTGCTGGGACACATTCTTTATCTCTTTGAATGAATGAATCTCAAATAGCTCTGAGACACTTAGCCCTTCTGTTTGACTGGGTCTCATTTCCCTGTTTTACTGCAGTTTTGCCTTTCTCCTCGTTTTGCATTTTCCCTTAATACATTCTTCAGTGTGAGGTCAAGTATGTCTTTAAAAATCCACATATGCTGCTTTAGTCTGCCTCCTAATCTGATCCTGTAAAAGTCATAGGTGTTATCTGTATCTTCTGCACACACTTGCAGGATGCTGCAAAACTCCCTCTGTTAAAGAAACAGGATTTCCTTGAGGGTTTTCTGCATAGTAGGTGAATAGTCAGCAACCACCATGCACTTAAAGAAAACTTGCACATGAACATAGTTTTCTGCCTCAGATGCTGGCTTCATGCAAGGCTTAGGCTTCCATTTGAGGAACAGGTTATACGCCTTCTTTGGTTTGAACATCCTCAATCTGCTCATGTAGGCAGATGGCTCATTCATGAGCTGGTGACTTTTTGTTACCACTATGTTTGTGTAGCACACCACAGAGTTTAATGTTTTCAAGGAAGTCCAGAGTTGTGACTCTGGCCTTGACTAAATAAGCATTGTGGTGCTAACCCTAAGGGTACCAGCAAAGACAAATCTCCATGAATCTGCAGGTCTCCAGCCCTTAAGTCTCCTTTTGAGATCTGAATGTTGTCGTGCTGGCCATTAACTTCTACTTCAGTCTTCATGATATTCCTTTTCTTTCACCTAAATTTACCCTTCCCTCCTTTGGGCCAGATTAGCCTTGTCTTACGTTTAGAGAATTTCCTTTGGGATTGACCTATCCTGCCTTTTCTTCAATACAGGTTCCTGTTTTCATGTCCAATTGCATCAGCTTAAAGTGTCCTCATGTATTTTTCTCACAGATATTGGGCAACACACTTATGGATTATGGCAAAGCAAGGCAGGACCTCCTCTGTGAGCTCATCATTCAAGCAAGCTCCATGACTGCAGTGGCCAGACATAAAACTCAGCTCCCCTGTCATTTGGAACAGTGCCTTGATTCTTGTGAGCTTCTCAGTACCTCCTGTCTTTTGGGAAGCTTTTTTGCTGCTCAGTTTTCCTTAAGATATGGTCAACCTGTCCCTATCTCACCAAGGCCTCCTCAAGCCCTTTGGTTTTTTATTCCAGGACACTTGTACTGCATTTTTCCATTTTTTATTTCTTTGTTACCTCTTGCTGCAAGGTCCTTGCCTCGCCTAATTGCACTGTGGCTTGGATCCATCTGTACTCTTTCTCTGGGAATGTTCCAGCATGCTGTTCTCCTCCCTTTCTCGATCTGAGCCTTCATCTCTTTTGTAACTTTTCACAAGCTTTGTGCAGCAGATGTGAGTTGGCATCTCGGCCTTTCCCCATCCCCACCTGTCCCAAGGTTGTGTTTTGGGCTACCCATCAGGCTCGTGTATCAACTACATGTGATTGTTACATTCTTTTGACTTTAGTGTCTTAGGCAAAGTTATGTGGGCCATTAACACGTTGATTTAGCTTAGCTTTTTTGTCTGGCTGGCTTCTTTCCTGTTGCTGTTTTATAATCTTTATCCCAAAAGTCTGCATGGAAAGGGGGCAGAACACTGTCCAGGGAGGTGACTCAGAAGTGCTGGTGTCTGGCCTCTGGGGTTGTGCTGGTGAAGGCCACTTGACCACCCCTCTCAACAGACACGTGTGCCAGGCAGCATTGGCAGGTCCTCTTGTTTAGTTTCATTTGTTTGCCTTTTGTGGTTTTGTTTTTTTTTTTGTAAAAAGCCAGCAGTAGCAGCAGCAGCTGTACAGCAATGGCACAGCCACTCTATTCCTGGCCAAGAACCCTGTGAAATTAATCCACATCTCGCTGAAATCCTACCCTGCTTTCGGGTCACTGCTTCGTTCCGGCACTGCGGAAGGCAGGGATCCCGCGATGATTTATTACCAGCCCCAACGCACATATTATTATGAAATGAGTTTATTACACTCTAAATCTCCTGTTAATGTGCTACTGTTTTAATCCCTTTATCCAATTTTCAGTCTCTCAGGCTTGGCTGCTGTTCACTTGCACAAAACTCTCCATTCTGAAGGTTTTATTGTACGATATCCATATCCATTTATCCTGCTTTAAGGCTGCAGCGCTGAGGCTCTGGTGAGGAGGGGGAGCACAAGAAAGGGATGGGAGAGGAAGGAGAGGATGGGCCAGGGGCTGCATGGGGAGAGAGGAATAAAACAGTCTGGCTTAGTCTGTGAGGGTATAAAAAAGAGTTGAAGTGGGTAGTGGTGGACAGTGAAGGAGAAAGAGGAGCAGAGCTCATTTGAAAGGGAGTAGCAAGGATAGCTACTGAGTCAAGGAATGAAGGAACAATGTGAAGGTACTTTGGTAAATCATATAGCAAGTGGCTAAGAGAGGAAGGGTCCTTAGCCTCTGCTTTGAGACTACCATGAATCAAACGGCTCTGGAAGTAGAGAAAAGAGAGATCAGAAACAGAGCAACAACAGAAAATGAAGGGAAAAGACAAAAAGAAGAGTGTATGGAAGAATGGGAAAGGAGAATCTTAAGTCTAAGTGGGAGGGTGGGAGGGAGGACACATGGGGGGGGGGCAAGGGCTGTTTGAGAGCCAGGGTGGAAAGAGCATGCTCTGGGATGAACAACATAAAGGTTTGGGCAACAGGGAAATGAGAGGAAATCACATTCCTCATTTCCTTCATTAATGGTCAGGGATCAGCCCCAGCACAGACAGAGGGAAATGCCTCACAGGAGTTTCTGTGGGTCAGATCATTGTTGCCATGGGGAGGTGCCCCACAAGGATCAAAGATCAACATTCTTCTCCTATGCTTATGTACTCAGTCTTCCTCCTCTCCAGGCTGGTGACTGTCCCAGCCAGCCATTTGCAGATGGCCTGCTGAAGGGATGAGGCAACTCTTGGCATTTTGGTCAGTGGCTGAAGGTGGTTTGCTCTGCAGCGTTGTGGCAAATGATGACTGCTGGGTACTTCCACTCATCCTTTGGACCAGAGAGAGGTGTGGCTGCAGTATAGACTTGAGATGAGAAAATAAGTCCCAGAACAGATCCCTAGAGACTCCACTCCACTGTGGGAGGTTCTACAGTAGGTGCCACCTTCCTCTACTCCAGCTAGGGATCTAGAACCATACCTAGTACATAGTGAAAAGCAATAGGCAGATCTGTGCTTATCCAAGCCTGCTGTTGGCTCTAGCTATGTGTGCACCAGAATAAAGAAGTTGCCCAAGCCAGAAAGCAGCACTGCTTCACCCAGCTCCTGGTGGGAAGCTTCAGAGGTGGCAGCATGTGGCTGCTTGAAGAAACGAGGCAGGATGGATGAGTCCTATGCCTCGGTCTGCTGTTGGTTTGCTGTAGTGCAGAAGTACTTTCAACAGCTCCACGTGTCCAGCTACAGGATGAGCACAGTGGCTCTAACCCATCTGGTCCTTTTTATAGGTAGAAGGAAACAAATTGAAGCATGAGGGTTGGTACTTTGTGACTGCCAGCTGTGGCTTGCAGGAACCTGTGGGGAGAGTACAATTGTGTGTACCTGACTCCCTAGGTTGCATTAAAAACCATGGCTGCAGAGCACAGTGATAAATGTCTGCACTAGAATGTTCCACTGCTGTTTTATGCTCTCTTGTTGTACAGATCTATGACATACTGTGCGCTGTCCAGTAGATACTTGTGCAAAAATCTGTTACTTTTTGCACAAGAATAATGTATAGCAGAGTGCAAGATCGTTAAGCTTGCTTCTGATGGAGTGCAAATCTTTATGGTTTTTCCCCCCCAACACACTTCACTGTAATTATAAAACAAAATAAGAATAAAATGTATGCACAAAGTTTTAAAATGAAGATAATAGAAGGCAATGCAGCTAAGTACAACTCCACAAAACTTCTTTGGGAGGAGTGGAAAAATCCCCAAACTTTAAGCCAGAATAGAGAGGCAAAAAGATTTGCTTAAAATAGCACAAGCTCTTGTGATGGAACTGCTGAGTAGCTAATGTCCTTGGCTGTTTTAGCTAGCCAGTTATTTAAAATAGCTCCTGCCCATAGTGTTTGCTTTATGGTGTTCTTCTCCTTCCTTCCACCTATTCTCTTTCATTTTCTCCAGAGAGATATTTTATCAGATCTAGCTACTGAGAGTAGGAGAGACAGAGATTAAATGAGATGGTTAGGAGGCTAATGTTTTTGGTCCATGGCAGGGATTTGAGGCCGAGGAGCCTTCTTGTAGTTCAGCCCATGCTGGAGAGCTGGACCTGTTGCACCTCTGGTGTGCACATGGGATTTGTTGAGGGAAGGGAGTGCAAAGTAAGAGTTAGAACAGAAGGTCTCAACGGGTCTGCCTGTCTGGGCTGGGTTCTGGTCTCAGCCCTGCATCCATTCTCACCACCTTGGGCAAGTCAAAGACCTGTTCTGTGCCTCTGTTTCTGTTCTGTACAATGTGATAATGTCTTAATAGAGGGTACTCTAGGGATCATTCTGATTTGCTTGAAGGAAAGGAGGTCTGCTAACGGCCGATATTCATTTGAATCTTGTAGTGATGTAGGCTTTAGGTCTTTTAACAGCCAGCAAAAGCCTTCCTCTGACCTTGGTGAGGATTTCTGCTGGGTCCTGCCCTGTGCTTCATGGGGGACTGGTAGGTTGTGGCAGGTGAAGAATTAGAAAAAGCCACCAGCAGGAAAACAGTAAGTTGGCATTCATCCAGCCCAGCTGAAGCCAGTGACCATGACAGGGATCCTGGCAGGTCAGGATTTCACCAGGCCCCTGACTCCACTCTCATTCCAATGTCCAGCTGGCTTCATGGTGGCCCTTTCTAAGCTCTGCCATTGAGCCCAGCAGATAGCCCTACCTCACTAGCCTTCCCTGCCCTCCTCTTCCTCCCTTCTGCTCTCCTGCTCCCCTTGACTGGCTGTCTGCCCTACTCCTCTGACTCCCTCCCATGTTTTCCCTCTCCTCCCATGCCCCACTCCTCCTTTTCTCCCCCTCTTCCCATGACTCCAGCTCCTGCTTCCTTTTTGTCTGGCACACTCCCCCTCTCCCACTACCCTCCCACATCCTTATAGCCTCCCCCCCTACAGTCCTGCGCTCTCCCTCTCATGTCGAGGACTTGCCTCTACTCTCTGACACAGAAGCCTGTATCACTTCCAAGGCTCCTGCTGTCAGCTGGGGAATAGATAAAGATAAATGATATTATGTTAAATTCCACTTAATGACAAATTTTTAATTTTCTGAACATGGTCATTTTCTGGCTAGTGAATCAAGTGTAGGGAGCTAATTACATGAAGATCTGAACAAAAATAACTCCTAATTTTCAAGGATAATGGAAGAGAAATGTTGGAGATTAATGGCACTATTTATCTTTTTTAAATTTCTATCTTTCTCTGTGATAGCACTGCTCCCCAAGGAAAATATTCATAAAATGAAATTGAAGTCGTAACTTAATAGGTTATTAAAATTTTTGAGTGCATATCACTTTCCTTCCGCCGCACTGTAAATTTAAATTGAAGTTTGCGGCTCCTCGAGTCACCAGCGGAGTTTTTTTTATGATGGCACAATAGAGGGAAACATGCATCTTTGTCAGGAGGTATTTGCTATTCTAATTTTATGGCAGGCCGGATTATCAGAAAGGAATGTCAGAGCACGGGGAAGCTGACAACACTACAGCCTTCAGCCATGTGTTTCCATTAACGCCCAAAGCCGTCCAGGGGTTTCTCTGGACTGTTATTTTCCATTTCAGTCTTTTATCTTGATTTAAAGTGAGGGCGCCGAAAATTCAGCTCCTGTCATTTTTCTCACTCTCTCTCTTTTTCTCACTTTCTCCCTTCCCACTCCTTTTTTCTTTTTTTCTTTATCTGCCTCTGCTCACTGCCTCTCTTCCATCTTTTTTTTTTTATTATTATTATTTTTTTAAATCCTCCCCACTGTCTCTGTCGGGAGAGCCTCTTTTGGTGTCCCTGTCTCTCCCCCACATGTCTGTGGTCCTGTGGGTGTAAGGCTCCAGGGAGTGATGTCTGTAGATGGGGGCAGGGAGGATATTTTTCCCAGGTTCTCTAGGAAAGGGGCTGCCTGAAGGCTCCATCTAGGAGTGTGGCACATGGGGTTTCCTTGATAGCTCATTGTGCCATGTTTTAGTAAAGTATAAATTTGATGCCCGTCTTGGCTGTGTCAGATGCCCGTGCCAGGGATGAGGTGCTTTGTGGTGTCAGGTCCTGCTGCCTCAGCACCTGGAGCAATGGGTGTGGGAAGCACATGAGGAGAAGTTCAACCCTCTTTCTTTTCCACCAGCTTGCTGGGTAGCTTAAGCCACCCCACCTCACTTTCCGGGCCTTTCTCTGCCTTTTGCACCATAGGGCAGAGCCTTTTACCTTGTGCCTGAACTGATGTGCTGCTGGAGTTTCCCAGCCACTGCTCAACTCTGCTGCTGTAAAGTCATTCCTCAGTGGGGTTTCAATACACCAAGTATGGGGCTGCCCAAACCTCCCAGTGTGCAGCAGGCTTGACCTGTTCCTCTTTGGCCCTGTCACTTCTCTTTTTCCAGCAAGAACATGCTCATCTCTGAGGCTCTGGAGGTTTTAAACCAGAGACAGCACAAACACAAGAATTCTTTTAAATGCAGGTTCATCTTTCTCCAAATCACTAGCCCAGTACAACTCCTCTTGGTCTGGGCTCGGACTGCAGGAATGTGCTTTGAGCTGCTTCTGAATGGGAAGGGGACAAGGTGTTTCTGCTAACCTTGGTCTCTGCACATGTAGGATCTTTTATGCTCTTTGTGCAGGTGGAAGATTTGGGCTATGGGTTGTTATTTTTTTCTTTTTTTTTGTGGGAGATTTTGTTCTGCCCATCTAGAGCAAGCACAAGTGATTAATGTAAATTATGAAAAAAAACCCTTTGGCTTTGGTGTAATATTCTTTTTATTTTTATTGCCTTCTGGGGTGGTTGAATCTGTTTTCTTCCACTAAAGGACAGCTAAAACTTTGCCCTTCAACACCTCCCTCTCCAAATTCACATGCCCTAAAATGTCATTACTCCAGATGCTGAAGTTTGAGGAGAAGCAGCAAGTATCAAAAGGCCCAGAACAAAGCTAGGGAATTGAGCATCTGCAGAAAGCGCCTCAGTTTTTGCCAACATCTAATGGGACTGAAAGCAGTGTCCACTTTACAGGCCTCACTCAGATCTCAGGGCTGCATGTGCCATGTTTGCCTGGGAGATGGGGTATGGTGGTGCCCAGTGTGGCAGTGCTGTCAAGGAATGAAAAACTCCAGCACCTCTGGAGATGACTGCCTGTGCAAACTACAGCAACTCAGTTTCCCTCCTTAGGAGCTGGTTGTGTAACCATAGCCTCCTCAAGCTGCTACCTTGAAGGAAGCTGGATGTGTACCAGGCCACCCTGGAAAAAGTACCCTGGAGGCATGATCTTAGTCAAACCAGTGTCTGTTGGACAGATGTCAGCATCATCCCTGGTGGCCGGTCTGCCATTTGATGAGAATGAGAAAGTATCAGTGCCTGCTGGCTTCATTGTTCTTAGCCAGATAATAGGTACATTTTTTGGAGGACCCCATCAAGTAAGGTGTTGAAGAAGAGTAAGGGAGGTTATGGAGTCCTGTCAAGAGGCAGAAAGCTGGATGCTTTGCACAGTTGCCAGCAGAACACATGCTTCCTCTCTGTCCCGTGAAACTGGGCAGGTCCTGACACTGCTCCATGGTATGCTCTGTTAAGGCAAGAGAGGCAGCTCTAGGATTCACGTATTTTCTTGGTAGCTCACCTCTGCACCCAAAAAAGCTCTTGTGTCCTGGCCACGCAAGGAGTGCACCAGCCCTGCTCTGCTGTGCACCTGTGGGCTGGAGAGACTGGACCACCCGTGTTTCCCTGAACTGCTACAACCTGCTCTCCCTGCTCAGCACCAGAGATGGGTCTTCAGAAGGAGCTCTGTGCAATGTTCCCATGGATCCTGACTTCTGCCAGAAACAGGGAATAGAGGAGGTTTTAGGAGGGCCTCCTCCTGCCTTGTGACTCGATGGGCCGGGTATGTGCCTTCTACCAGAGGCCTGAAGTTTGTCTTGAAGATAAGTGGTGATTTACCATTTGGAGATGGGATATTCTGCAGACCTTTCTGGACTATCTATTCTGGGATTCTTGTGAATGGTTTGCATTTGATGAATTTCCTCTCTTCTGTTCCCTTGTTCCTAAACTGGTGGCAGGTGTCACAGCATACCAAGGAAGACAGGCAGCCTGGTGCTTAGGAGACCCTGCTGCTCCTGTCTCTGATTCTCAGGCGCATCTCTGAGAGCATTTATAAATGGCTGCCAGGCTTCTCCCCTGCCTCAGTTTCCTTACCTGTGTGATGAGGATGAAGGATGCTTTCCAGAGGTACCTGAGGCTTTCACCTCTTGTTCTCTGTGTGGTATTCTGTGTGGACTGTGATGGAGTCATGCTAAACCAAAGTTAGACCTTCAGTGTTAACAGCATGTCCTCCTTTCCCTTGCCCCCACCTTCTCTGCTGGTGTAAGCAGCTTTGGAAAACAGGGGTCCTTAAGGGATGAGGAATGAAATAAATGCATTTACATTTTTTCAGCTTCTCTTATTTTTCTTGCCCATAAGGATTATGAGTAACAAATGAAACACGACTGCTATCTGTATGACTGATCTGTTTGTATAATTCCATCTATGGACTCAGACCCCAGAAGACACATCCAAGGAGGGAGAGTGTAGGTGGGAGGGAAGCTATTTATCCCTGATAGAAACTTTTGTGTTGGTGTTGATGACAGCTCTTTGCCAATGTGTGGGGAAGGCCATGACTTGACTGCTGGAGATGAAAAACCTTCTGGGGAATAGAGGGGTGGCAAAATGGAAGTGGAACATGTAGGAGAGAGTGGCTTTGGTCCCTAGGAAAGCACCAGTGGGTCAGATGGTGGGTTAGCATGGGAAGATGCTGGTGGGACGGGGTCTGTGAGGTCAGGAGGTCCTTGCTGGTGTAAATCAAGATGGCTCCTTTGTGCCTGCAGTGTAAATCAGCAATGCTACCCTTTGTCATCGATGGGCTTCTTGCAGCTTTTCCTCTCACTGCCTTCCTCCCCTCACCTCTTGTACTCCATTTGATCTTATTAAATTGATACATAGATGTGAGCTGGCTGGCCCCATAGTAAAGCAGCCTTGACCCTGGGAGGGAGAGGAGCATCTTACCTCCCTTTGCCAGACAGCGAGTCCAGTCAGCCCTCAGTAATTGAGCTTTAATAGACTCTGAGAGGGGTGTAGTTCTCTGGGGAGTGGCCTCAGCTGGCAGCCCAGGGGGGACAGTGCCTATTGAAAAAGGCTTTTGTGACAGCAGGGAATGGTCCTTGCTCCGTGCCGACAGATGAGGCAGAAGAATTATCAACAGGAAAGACTGGACGCTCAGCCAGTGCTCCTGTGTGAGTGAGTGAGCTGGAAAACCTGCAAGTGGAGGTCTGAGGTCTATGAGTGAGGACATACACTGACATTATTTGGATTTCTGGGGCCCTATCTTCCTCCTCTCTGTTTCTTGTGCTCTTTCCATGTGCTCTGATCACTTATGCCTGCTTTCCTCTGTCTCCTGGGATGCTCTCACCCTAGGATATTATTTTTCTGTCCACTATAAAGATATTCCTTAAGTTCCCTCATCTCAGATTAAAAGTAAATTCTCTCTGAAGGCTGAACTTCATTCCATGGGACTGTTTCCATGATGGGCAGATAAGAGATTCACCAGCTGAAGATGTAGAGGCGGCTCAGAAGATGGACAAGCCAGAATCCAGCACTGCTGGACTCTCCCAGTTGAAGTCACCATTTGACCAAGAAGAATGCACATAATCTTTCTCTTGTGTCTTTGAAAGAAAGATAGCATACAATGTTTTAAAGGAATGAAAGCCCCAAACCAGATGCAGCTGGCAGCTGGTCTCATTTTCTAGTGGAGCTCTAGGCAAAGTGCTGAAGCTGAGCTGAGCTTGGAACCCACCAACCCTACCTCTGGGTCCTTTGCCTCTGGCACAGGTTGACACCCTTGTGTAAATGTTGTCCCTTCTCTTTGCAAATTCTTTCAGTAGAAGCATAAAGTTTCTTCATCCAAGTGTCAGTAAGATCCAGAGAAGTGTTATAGATTTACCTTGCCACTAAACTTGTCTGTCTCTCAAGTTTATGAATTCTCAGATAAATAAGATAAATAATGGCTCCCACTCATTAGACATGGCTGTTATCAGCCTTCATGTGATGTTCCATGCACCAGGAGCAGGGGTTTTATGACTTAGCACACGTGTAATAATACGTGTTCCATAAACAGCACTGCCTGTATAATCCCATGTACCGCCGTGCTTCAACGCCACTGTCATGTGAGATCATCCTGATCTGCAGGAGTGCCTTCAGGTATATTCTGCAAAGTGTTTTTGTTGGCTCAGAGGTCACACACTTTCCAGCTCATCTGGTTTGTGTCTGTCACCTGAAAGCACATCTGCTCCTGAGTGAATTCCACAACCATCACAAGCGAGCCTGGGAAAAGCTTGGAAAAGATGTGTGAGCATTTGAGCAGCAGTGAGGTGAAAGTGTATGTGGGGGTTATTTAGGCTGGGTTATATGGGCAAAGGATGAAATGAGAAATAATTAAAAATAATAAAATAAGAATACTTAGCACATATTATCTGCGATCCTTAAAACATCCCAGGTAGATGAAAATTGGATCTAGACAAGGAATATCTCTTTTCTATGAGGATTTGTAAACAGCAGTTACTTCTACTCCAAAATGGGATAAGAAGTAAAAGTACACAATGCTTTCACAAAGGAATAATTCCTTATCCTGACCCTATCTCCCTCTCCCTGTACCCTAACCCTAAAATTCTGTATTGGATCAAATTAAATATTTTGTTCCCAGTGCAACTTCTTAGCATTTGAAAGTCCCTTCTAAGCCTAAAAGGCCTAGAACTTAACAATGAGAAGTCGTTTTCAATCATAAAGCAAGTATTTTTATTTAGAAAATGTCAGAGCTGGATGTTGTCATGGTTCCACAACTTTTGTTTTTTTGGTGTTTTGTTCCGCCACCTCTCTGAAATTCTTCGGGAAGAGAGAATTGTTAGAAATTGACCTCTCCCTTTGGTTTTAATGAACTGACGCTTTGGGAAGTAATGGATTTTCATGGAAAATTTGCACATGGATCAGGAGGAAAAAAAATCATGTAACTTAGGAGTTCTGGAGGTTGTTTTTCACACCATCTCATGCTTTAAGCTCAGGAAAAGAAAGAAACCTCTTTCTAATCTTGTGGAAAAGCATGGAAACTAGAGTCCCTTAGACCAGGTTCTTTGAAGGTGTGTGAGTCTTTCTACACGTGGCCCTATCCTTCTTGAGGGTGTCGTGATGTTTTTTAAAGCAATCTCATGATTTTGGAATGGGGAGATGATCTGATTCATCATTTTTAAGTGCTTAGTTTTAACAATACTGCATTATTCCCAGATAGCAGATGGGGAAATGGAGAAATGTGGTGAATTGCCAGCAGCAGAGCCAGAAATAGAACCCAGATGTCCTGGTCTTGTGTCAAAGCTCTCCAGTCTCTCCAGGAGGGCGATGAGCAGGCTGCAGTGCAGGGGGATCTTCCAGTCGAA
This sequence comes from Merops nubicus, assembly GCF_000691845.1. Lineage (NCBI taxonomy): Eukaryota > Metazoa > Chordata > Aves > Coraciiformes > Meropidae > Merops > Merops nubicus. The sequence goes on from NW_008628464.1 coordinate 20,266, forward strand.
AGCAGAGCCGCGGCGGGCGGGCAGGGTGAATTCCCCCCAGCCGCCGGGTTGCGAAGCACTGG
>NW_008628465.1:0-208 GCF_000691845.1 Merops nubicus
AGAGGTCAGCTCCTGCCTGGCCCCGAGGTGAGGGCTGGAGAGAGGAGAAGGTGTGGCGAGAGGATTTTGAAGAAGAACGTGAAGGGTTAAAGTGAGGGGGCGGGGAGGGAATATCGTTGTTCTGGGACGTTTTTAATACAAGTGGGACGGAAACTGTTTCAGAGAAGAGAAGCTGGGATGGCATGGCTGCGAAGGTGCAGCCCAGCAG
>NW_008628466.1:0-218 GCF_000691845.1 Merops nubicus
CCTTCGCCAGCTACAACGAGCCCAGCAACAACTGCGAGCGGCACGCGGTGCTGGTGTCCCTCATCAACAGCACCACCTCCATCTTCGCCAGCGTCGTCACCTTCGCCATCTACGGCTTCAAGGCCACCTTCAACTACGAGAGCTGCCTGAGCAAGTAAGGGATGCTGTCCCACACATCCTCCACAGGCTGTTCTGGGCAGCTCTGGGGGGATGACGGG
>NW_008628466.1:614-1423 GCF_000691845.1 Merops nubicus
CCTTCCTGTTAGCCTCCACTGGCCTCTCTCCAGTAGCTCCTGGTCTCTCTCAGCCTGGGGAGCCCAGCACTGGCCTCACTAGGGCAGAGCAGACGGGGAGGGGAACCTCCCAAAGGTCAGGGAGGTTCTCTGGGAGAACCTCCCAAAGGAAGGTGAGAGGGGAGGTAAATCAGTAACAGGAGGCAGCACTGCCAGCACTGCCCCGAGCCCACTGGGGCTCTAATGCAGCTAATGAGGCTGCTTAAAGGGAAGGAGGCTGAGGTGGAAGGTCAGCACTGCTTTGCCTTTTGACACCTGGGGGCTGCTTCCAGCCACGGGCCAGCTCGAGAGGACTTCTGGGCAAGCCACTGAGGTGCCTCCCCCTGTGCCCCGGCCCTGGCACACGCTGCAGGGGGTGGGTGTGTGGGGTGATGATGAGCTGCAGCAGTGCTCAGCTCCCCCTTTGAGGCCAGGCAATGTGCCAGGAGCTCAGCATCCCGAGTGGTGAGCGTGGAATCACAGAATCCCAGACTGGTTTGGGTGGGAAGGGACCTTCCAAGGTCATCTCATGCAACCCCCCGCAGGGACAGGGACATCTGCAGCTAGAGCAGGGTGCTCAGAGCCCAAACCAACCTCCCCTGGGAGGGTTCCAGGGATGGGGCAGCGACCACCTCTCTGGGCAGTCTGGGCCAGGGGCTCAGCACCCTCATCATCAACAGTCTCTTCCTTCTCTCTAGACTAAATCTCCCTCTCTTAGTTTAAAACCATCACCCCTTGTCCCATCACAGCAAGCCCTGCAAAATATCTGTCCCCAGATTTCTGACAGGCCC
>NW_008628467.1:0-2856 GCF_000691845.1 Merops nubicus
CAGGTCCTGGTTGATGGTGAAGGAACGTGAGCTCTCTTTATGAAAGGAACAGTGCTACCCTCACGTGGCTATTTCCGTCCTACTCAAGAGTTTTTGTATTTTCTTGGATTTTATTTTTAAATAGCTGGGCTAAATTCTGCGATGAACTTAAAAAGTTTAAGGGCTTCCCTTCAGTTTACTACTTTACATGTTAAGCACAACGTGCAGTTTTTCCACCTTCTCTGATACAGTGCCCAGAAATGGTGATGCAGGGTGTTCATCTCACGTACATCGGCTAGAAATGGGCATAGGCTCAGGTGCCAGAGTGCTAGTGTGGCCTGGGCTGGGTGCCCAGCCTTCCACCATAAGGTGCCCCCACCCGGCACTCCGCGGAACCTGCAGCTGCACCCGAAAGCTGTCCAGAGCAAGCTGAGAGCTGTCAAGTAGTGTTTATCCTAACCCCCCCTCTCCTAGGTGTGCAGTCCACTGAAGGAGAAGGTGCCAGATGAAGCTTTAAATCCTCAGTTCCCAGACTTTTCTTGAAGGTGCATTGTTGTAATTTTTCTTCAAATATCTGCAAAAGCTTAGGCTGGTGAGGTTTTGTCAGCCAAGGGTAGTGTCATGTATAGTAGAATACATGGGGAGCACCTGCAAAGCCTGGATTAAATTCACTTTTCTGCTTGAGGAACCACTTGGAGGGTTCTTTGATTTTGGGTCTGCAGTACCAAAGTAAGTTACATACTGGGATAGCACAGCACAACAGAAACACAGTGCAAGATGGTAACTAATTTGATCACCCAGTGCACTGTGAAGCACTGAGCACAGAGTGGTGATTTTTTGTGCCTAACGCCTATTTCTTACATTCTTTCTATACTGTTTCCTATGAAATACAGAAGTTTTTGAATGCAAACTTAAATATGAACATTAATTAGGACAAAGAGGAAGGTATTTTGTTGTTTTTGTATGGAAACACTACAAATATGCTCTAATTGAAAGGGCTTTTAACAGAAGAAATAGTGCCTCTGGGAATGGATTATAGTTTGTGTAGCAGGTTGTATTCTTTTTTTATAAAAAGCGGGTTTGGTATTTTGACCTGCATCTGTTAAGGGCCATGGGACATAATACAGATTGTCCTAAGCAAATATACCATTTTCGTACTAATGGAAAGGATGCGTATGCTCAAGGGGATGGTGAAGTCGATGGGAACAGAAGGGGGAGCTATCAACACACCAGGCAAAGAAGAAAAGCCTCCTGTACTGACGCATAAATTTTCCAACTGGAAAATAATTCCTCTTTTTGCTCTGAAAAGGAGTTGATGAAATGTTCTTTTTCTCACGATGTGGGAGTGGAAAAAAGGTACTTGGTACTGTAATGATCTTGCACGGTGAAACATCTAGCAGTAAGAGATCTTTCTGAGACAATCCTTTCTACTAAGGGACCTGGTGAGCATTCTCCTACTTGATCTTTGTCATTAATAAGCAGCTGCTCTCCTTAAAGCAGCAGGTATTATCAGCTTTTTCTGATGTCCTTTAAGAGGCATATCCCTTTCCTTTAATTGTCTGTAGCATCATCCCTCCAAAGACCTTACTGTTTTTCTGGCCTTTGCTTTTATAAGAAAGAGATAAATGGAAGAGCAACATGTTTGTTTCTTGTAAGTGCAATAAAATGTTGCTCTCTGCTTATTACATTTCTTCATTTGCAAAGACAAATTTAACATTCTTGCTGGGTTATAGTTTAGTTAGAAAATTAACAAAGTCAAGTGATTTTGAAAGTAGAGCCAGAAAGATTTTATGTTGCCTTTTACAGAGTAAAATCTAAGCAATATAGTAATTTTTTTTTTAACTATCCATTTGGAAAGGGAAAGGCACAAAAGGGAGAGCAGACCTGTCATATATAATTTCATTATTTAAATTGGTTGTTTCCCTTGCTGTGAGGTTCTGCTTTGGTTTCTTTTACTTTAAGTAAAATGCTTTTAAGTGGATTTGGGACAACTGTTCTACCTGTGCCCTTGTTCTCAGCTGCATTCCTGACCTCTCAGTGCTGCTTTCAGCTGCAAGCCATGCTTTTGTAACCAAATTCATCCTGGCCCTTTAACCTTTTACCTTTAACCTGGCTATTGCTGTAATTACAGTTAGAATATAGTACCTCTTTCGATTGTCTTTTGCCACAAGAAGGTGTGATGAGTCTTGAGTACAGGCAGAACTGAGAGGCAAAAGCAGAGCTGCTGTTTTAATCCATTTGTGGGTTTAAATCCCACCTACATTGTTCTTTGTTTTTCCTGAAAGTACTATTTCCAACTGTTTTCCTGATGAAATAACTTTTGAACTGTGAGTTGGATTGGCGCTTTTAAAAAAAGACAAGTGAAAAAAATCAGGAGTGAGCCTCATTTCATCACCTGTGCTTAGCATGCTCCTCTTGACATAAATCTTCCTGCAGCATGAGGTATTAGTGCCTGTTGGCAGGCCTCCAGACCTGCTCTGGAATAACAGACTGATCATTCCTGAGGCTGCTGGTCCCGTTAGCCTGGGCTGTTTTCCCAGGGCTGCCATTGTCTCCTCAGTCTCCTGTCACCTGCTGGTCGTGGTGCTTTCTCAGCTGAGTGGCAAGCCATTCTAGGGTGCTGTAAGAGCTAAAAATGGGTTCTCTTTCAGCAGGGGTGGGTTTTGCTGACTGCCCCCAATTAGGTCCATGTGTGATTGTGCCAGTGGTGCTGCTGGAGCAGTGGAAGGGGCAGGTTGCAGGAGGGGAGCAAGAGGGAGGGTGAGACAGCAGCAGCTCTCCCTTGAGTGGGCTGATGTTGCTGTGGAATTCCCCCCGCAGGTGGAATGCAGTGAGATGAGGCTAAGCAGAGGGAAGAGCACCCTATATTCTTTCCCT
>NW_008628467.1:2887-10609 GCF_000691845.1 Merops nubicus
TTATGCTGTAGAGGGGGCTGATAAGTCTGTTTACATGTATGACTTTAAAACTACTGCGTGACCTTTTTGTTTCATGTAGAATGTATGATAAAATAAAATCCTCTAGCTATACAGAGAGTTTCCGACGCTGCCTGTGTCCTTCAGCTCCTTCACTTAGCATTTGTTTATGTCAAAGTAGCCATGAGACCTAGTCAAGAGCACTCCCTGTCTCATGGGAGGCATGGCAACATAGCTGTAAAAAACTGGTTTTTATGGGCTAGCTGCCTTCACCTGATGCCAGACATCACTGATGAGTCTTCTTTCTGTAGTTAAGGTGAATTTAAAATGTGAGGGAGCATCTTCAAGCTGCATCACCTAACCAGTTTGTTTACATTCTTATGTGTTTTCCTATTCCTAGCTAGTCTATTAATAATTAGAGTATTATTCTTAGTACTTGTGCATAACTAATAGTGTGTGATGGAGCTGACTTTCTGTTAGCTGAGATTGTAAGTAGCCAGTAATTAGACAATTGCCAGTGAAGTATTTCACAGTCAAAATGTGAAGATGATAAAAATGACCCTGGTTTTATTTTTGTTTCTGGCATTAAGAATATAAAACCTTTTACTGGGTCAGATCAAGGACAAACTTTTTATTTCAGCAGAGCTTTTTAATTTTAATTTTCTTGATTAAAAAACAAAACACTCTTGTATTTCAGGTTGTAACTCTTAATTTTAACAAGCCATTTAAATAAGAAAGACTTACTTGTAAAGCCTGGAAGCAGCTGGTGCACTTGTAAAGCTGTATTAAGGAGTATATGGATATACCTGTGGGGTTCACAGGGGCAAGAATATGTGTTTGCAAAATAACCATGTTTACACACTGGCACTGGGAGCTCTCAGGGAGTGCTTGACCACAGGGCATAAAGTTACAGTTTACAAATGATAATCTGTCATCGCTGGTGGTTCTGCAGCTTTGCTTAGTCCTGGCAACAAGGTTCATGACACCAGTAGTTGCACATATTTATCACATGTATGCATTTATTGCTTGCTGCTGCTTCTGACAGATGCAGCAAAGCGTTCTCAGGTGTATCTGGTAGTGTTTCATTTGATCTGTTGAACTGTTTGCTCTTACTGACACGATGTAATATTTCTTCTAATCATACCAGAACACTTTAACTGTACCTATGTCAATTACTGTCTCTTGTGGACTTTTTACCCTACCCCAGCAGAGTATCAGAATCCCAGTTTGGAGTCCTTAATTATCCAACCCAATTTTATTGTAGTAGTTCTTGCATCATCAACATGTTGTACAGACTCAGCAACAAAATTAATTTGGTTAGAATTTCTGCATTAATTATTACATTATATTTGTTTTTTTGGGATCCAAAGTTTATACCAGCCTTTTGCCAGACATATGTAACTATAAAATACACTGAAAGTAAGAGAGAAAGAAAGAAATCTCAGTGGTACTCTACTGCAGCTGCCATGAGCAGACATACTCCAACTACCTTGTTTTCTAGAAGAGGAGGAGTACTGGTAGTGTGTTCACTGGAGGGGCCTCCTGCTCTGCAGTTCCATCTCCAGGGATCTCATTTCCATGTTAAACCTGCCAAATGACAATGACTCTCTCTTGCCTTTAGCTAGGTCCTCTCAGTGGTTAATTACCCCTACTTTAAATGTATGCATTTCTTCCAGAGTGACTTGACCTAACTTTGGCTTCAAGACATTTAGCTTTCTGTTTCTTTTCTGCTAAAATACAAATCACTGCCATCATCCTGTTTTAACAAAAATGGCAGCTGCTGTTAGGTACAGTGCTCTTCAAAAGTCCAAGGACATGATGTGGCATTTGGGTTGTAATAGGAGTTGTGACTGAACTGGGGAGTACAGCTGCAGTGTTGGTGTGACTGGTCTTTGTGGTGCTAATGCCCTCTCCCTCTTTCACATCTTCTGCTTGAGTCTGCACTGATGTCGGGTTAATCCAGCCCTATCTCAGGTCTTTCCATTAGCCCTTTAAATATATTATTACCATATTGACTTTGCAGTAGTTTTTTGAGGCTGCCCCAATTTCAGCAGCTTGAATAATTTCTTCAATAATCTCTATATTTGAAAGAAAGGAGAGTTGGAACAGTTTGGATAATAACCTCTGATCATTTTTACCTCTCCACTCCAATCTCAGGCCTCTGGACAGGTTTTTCCCAGCGAGACACACACACACTGTTTGCAATTTGTAATAAGCACATTTTTTTTTCCTTTAAATCTGGATTGTGATTTGAGTTAACCTAAAAGCTGTCCAATTTTGCATGAATATATACAAGTAGGTTTTGTTTTGTGATGTTTTACTCACCAGACTAAGAAGAGCAAATCAGTAGAACAATTAGAAGCTGTAGGAGATGTCTTTTTTCTTAGAAATGTTGCACTCCACAATAGTTAGCACTGCTCTGCTGAAACTGTTCCTGTATTTATTTAGTGCCAAGTGTTATAGAATAAGGTTACTTTAAAAGTCTGTTGCTTTTCTGGTGTCATATAGAGATGGTCAAGCTGTTGACTGGGTAGTAGACATGTGTTGGCTATTAACAGTATTCTGCTAAGTGGTGTTCTCTTACCCAAGAAAGCACAAATGGTTTGGAGAATGACTTGGTCACGGTGTCCTCCCTCATCCCCTGGAGAACTGGGAAGATGGCTGTGCTTTGGAAGAAGGCTCACTTAGGTGACATGGCAAAGTTTGATGAGTCCTTCAGGTTTAATTTTTTAAAGTTTGCATAACTTCTCCCACTTAGAACTGCTTTAATATGCAAGAACGCTGAAAATTACACAGTCAGCTTGGATGAAGGGAAGAAGGAAAGGAAATAAATCACATAATGCATCGTTCACTCACTTAAGACTAATTAAGGTGTGGCACAGGAAGGTATTGAGAAGATAGATCCCTGTACAGTGTTGCTTTGATGTGTTAACTTTGTATTCTAAGTATTAGCATAAATGATGCCTTAGCTTCACAGGCATATGCACAAGAGATTGCCATGACCTGCCAGGGAGTGGGCTCATCAGCAGCCTGCTTGTGCAGGGAGGGTGTTTCAGCAGCACGGCAAGATGTGGAAGCAAAGAAGGGCAGGCAAAGCAATGCAAGCACCTGGGCTCATCCTACAAGTCTGGCTGTGTGTGTTTGCAACACCATAAAGTAAACACAATTCTGCAAGACTTCTTCACTAGAAACCAAGTCCAACAACTGTCAAGAAGAACAATGTATTTTTACAAACTGAAGCTGGTAATTCTACAGTCACAAAACTTCAGTGGAGTATTTCCTGGCCTAGTATCACTGAAATGCATCTTTTGGTTTTGTATTTATCATGACTGCCCTGTGAAGGAAGAGCCCCTTCCAGTTACTGTCTCAGTGACACTGCACAGGCTGTTTTCCGTATTCTTCTTTCTAGATGATAATGCTGGAGAAATTGGGCAGAGAAGGACAGGTTTACCCAAAATACAACATTGAATCAAATCCAGCTTATGTTTGCAAAGTTTTTTTGTTCTGAAGTTTTTATTCACTTATATTATTCAAGGGGAAGTACATGATCATGGGGGTCTGGGTGCTCTCTCTCCTTTACTAAATAGAACTTTGTGTTTCTACAAAGCATATCAAATTTTATCACATGAAATCTTTGCTTCACTGCCCACCTACACAAATGCTTTCAGAGTTAACCTCTCAGTAGGAGAACTGAGCATTGCTTTCAGAAACTATGCTCTTGTTAGTTAGAATCATCTGTTGATGAAAAATTGCATGGTGAAGAGCAAAGTTTCTGTGAGTAACAATTCATTACTGGGCGCTTGTTTCAGTCCAGTGTTTCAAAAGTTTGATCATTAATTTTGGAACATACTTGCTGGGTGTTTGCTGCTTACAGTGGTCTGCCATCTTCACATTGTGCTTCTTATGTTACACACAGTATTGTAATATTTGCAATAACCACATCTTACAGATGAGTGTAAAAAGGGCTTGCCATTTACATGCTTCATCTTAAAAGGCACCATGCCAAAATTTGTGAGAACAAAACCAGTGTCTTGATTGTACTGAAGTTTGGAGCAAATCTCATTAAGTTTTGACTCTGACTGTGCTTGATTAAGAGTGTATGACCTATTCCTTACGGCTGTTATCCACCCCTGCAGTGTCTGTACATTTTTTTTGTTTTCTAAGTTATAAACTGTCAAAAAAAATACAGTGTTCTCCTATGACTCAGAAGATAATCCAAAGGGAAAAAAGAACAACCAATCAAACCAGAAAACTCTTAATTTTGAGCTTATGGAAGAGGCATTCCACCTCAGACTTTATGCTTAATTCATCCTCCCAAAGTGCCTTGAGAAGAATAACGCAGCATCAATTCATTACAAATGTATTTTTACATGTAAAGGCTTCAGACTACAATTTCTTTCTCTTTCCGTCTTGACCATCCCAATATCCAAAGGTGATACTAGCTTCCCGTTCTGATGCAGGTGGAATTTTAACTTTTTGCCATTAGCTCTGTAAACCTTTTCCTCTTGTGTTTCTTTACCTTTTCTCTTGATGGCTGAAGGACTTGGTGCACTGGAGATGCAGCTCCTCAGACACACATGCTCTCATACACACTGCAGCATATGCTCAGTGTGCTTTGGTGTCAGAGGATTCACTGCTCTGTTGGTTTTATCCTTGTCCAGTGCCAGCACAATTCCACACACCCCTTCTAGATACACTGCTTGTCATATTAGTTTGTTTAGATGTTCACTAGAGTTTTCTTTGGTCTCCCTTATTGAATATTCTATTGCCAGCAGTGGGTGTAACTGCCAGTGTTGACAGCTAGTTTTATTTGCAAACATAGGCTGCTCCCTTAGGCACAATTCCTTTGTTAGTGATGTTTCCAAGCCATACAGAATTATGCAACAGTCTTGAGAGTAACTGCTCTGTCACATTTTAATCCTTTTTCTAATTAGCATTTGTCCTTATGTACATTTTCAGAACTCAGATTTTGCCCTTACCTGTACAGTGAGCTTACTTTAAGCAGATGAAGTTTGTGTCTGTTTTGTAGAAGGCCAAAAGGCCACTGAGTAGAAAACAACTGGATTTTGAATTGCACTTTAATGCCTCCATGCTGGAAGACAGACGGGATCATAGTAAGCAATGCTCTTGATAACAAATGGAGTGTTCATACCTGAGCAGTCTTAGGAAGTTAAGAAAAAATACGTCTTACTGAGTATAGATACTCTTTTAATACATTGTGGGTAAAAAAAGAGATCACCTGCCTTTGTAGAGTGTACTGTTTATTTTGCTCTTCTGCCAAGAGGATGAACGGGTTTGCCCCGTCTGCGCTTACCCCTAGCAGTGAAGCTCTCTAACTTGGAGGAGGAAACACATGTGCCTGTCATATGCAGCACAGTAGTATTAGGTGCATTTATTTGTACTATGAACATTTATAGCCATCCATTGAGGCATCAGCCATTGCCTTCTGTCACATGAAGTATGGAAGTTGTCTGAGTGAATAATGATCAGAAGTGACCTTCGCTCTTTTCCTGGGATCCAAAACAACCTGTGACATTCACATAACTGCAGGGGCTTGCCTGCTTGTAACATCCTCAGCTTCCTCTAAAGTTAAGAGGGGCTTAGCAAAACAGAGAATAAGATTTCTGTCAGTTTTAGGAATAGAACTGCTTGCTAACTGTACGGGTTGTTATTTTCTACCATCTTGACTGAAAATAAATTTGAAGTGCCTGCTTAAACCACACAGCTGCTCTGAAGCAAATAGGGGACAGCACTTTCCAAGGGCAGAAACTGAAGAGGAGTATTTTCACCTCTAAACAGAAGCAGTTGTATTACTTTGTACAAAGGTTCAATTTGATTCCCAGCTGAGCTGAAATTTAAATTTTTCAAAATCTGTGAAGTTGTATTTCTTCTGTGACATTTCCAGTAAACACTGTTACTCATAGTAAATAGGAAGAAAAATAAGAGTAGTCATTTTTTCAGCAGTGAAATTCACATACTGTCAGGTTGGGTTCTTTTTTTTTTTTTTTCTGTTTGTAATCTCAGGAATACTTTGACCTAATGGTTTCATATGTGCCACTTCTCTTACAAAAATGCATGCCAAGGTTTTAATAAAGCCTGAGGTTGGGCCTATGTTCCAGGATTAATAAGCCTGTGCTGAATTTTGTGCTTGGTTTGGCTGCACTAGCAGCTGAACGAGGCAGTCAGAAACTGGCAGGAGTATCTTTACAATGTGACTGAAGTTTGGAGGTACACGAAGCAGTACATAGGCTTAGCTTTGAAACTCCTTTCTTAAAAGAAAGCCTATGGACAGCTTTAATTATTGAGCTCTTAGCTCTCCTCCCTGATACTCTCTCCTAGCACTAAGAGACCAGACTGGTTTTCCCTGAGAACTTTTCCATTGCTTGTTTATGCCCATGACACTTTATTGCATAAGGCTGACAAACAATAAGCGTTGCTACAGTGTTGTACAGTCTCCTCTGTTTTTCCTTTCAGTAGCCCAAGCTTTTTTTAAAACAAAAATCTTTCTCCACTTCAGATGTGGCTGCTCAGGAGAACGACATTTCTCTCTTAAGTGTGCTCAGAGGAAATACATGATTTGAGATGTCAGAATGTTGGAATTGTGAGAGACTGGGAGTTGAATAAATACCTTAAGACCCATGTCATTTTTGGTGCTTTGCCTGGGACAGGAGGGGGCTGTGATTCTCAGTGGGTTCTGCAGAGGGAATGTCTGCTTCAGACAGAAAAAAAATGGGAAAACTTCATCATGCAACTGCCCCTGCTACTGTTGTGCTGGTCAAGAAAAAAATACAAGGAAAAAATTTTTTTCTCACCTACCTGACTTTTCTGTGAAAAAAAAACATTTATTTCAGAGAAGGATTTTTTAGTTTAAATTTATATCTTGAAGAAATAAGTCAAACTTGTCAGCCTTGTGATTTAGTTTACTCATCTGTAAAATTGACAACATGTTCCATCGTTAGCTGTGGTGTGTGGGTGGGGGGAGTTATTTGTAATGTAAGTGAAGGAAAAAATAATTTGTGCAGAGGATTGTTTCTGCAATATTAGTTATTAAATAATTGTGGTTTGAGTAAAATCCTTGGTATGTCATAAGGCTCCGTTTCAGTGACTAAGACATTTTTATGGACATACCAACTTTGGACCCTCCTATCAAGTTACTGGCCCTGCAGCAATGTCCTGAAGTCTGTGTTACAGGAATATTATGTTGCTTATATAAATGCTGCCCAAGCCAGGTGGATATTCTGGTTTTGCTCATTGTGTTGGGCTGCACCAGCATTTGGGAGTCCAGGGACGTTGCTCAGAGGAATTTTGCCCTTTATGCCAGCATGAGCTTTTTGCCCCTCGTGTAGGTCTTGGTGATGTTTCTGTGGCTGTCACTTTGTGTGGTATGATTGAGTTCCATCCCTGGGGATACCGAGGGTGAGCTTAGTCACTGCTTACCACCAGAGCCAGGCTGACATCATGCCTCTACCATTATGGAAACAATCAGGTCATGGGTGTGTTTTGCCAGTCTAGCTGGTGCCTTGGCTGTAGGAGTCTGCCATACGTGTTGCTGTGTGGAGCACAGTACCAGATCGTGCCATGTTCTTAACCAGGACACGAACTGCTGTGAAATGAGCTTTTTGTATTGTCTACTCTGGAGGTTCAGTGTATGCTCCTCAGTCAGCCTCTCAGTATGTTTGTTTTCTGTATTTGGAAGCCATACCTTCCTCATTTGACTTCCCTACA
>NW_008628467.1:10640-42863 GCF_000691845.1 Merops nubicus
TTAATTGTTTGCTATGGGCTGGACTATGGAATGATCTTTGTACCACTGCTGGCGGGCAAACACAATTACAAAAGCAGTTGCTGGTGGTTGTGATTCACAGTGTAGGTGTGTTTCCCCTTTCTTCCCTATTCATTGAGCTTCGCAATGGCAATCAAGTGCTTTATATACATATCTTTTGAAAATGAAACAACATTTCTATTCTTTAACTGTACAATAGTTAAGGCAAGTGTACCTCTTCTATTTTTGTCTAGATGCACTTAGGGGGACTTGATAACGTCTAAAATTTCTTGCCAGATGCAGTTCCTGTGATTTTTTTTAAAACCGTACCATATTTGTGATCATGAAGTGATAGTTTCAAATAGACAAAACTTTTTCAAGTCAAATTCTGTAAGAAAGGGTGGTCTCAGTATTTGAGCAGTTTCTTACAAAGAGCTAGCTTGGTCTAGAATTATCACTACATTCATTGCACAATCTTCACAAACCTTGCTTACATCAGTGAAAAGAATCCCTCACACCAAAGTGAAACTAACACCATCACATCACAGATGAGGGAGTTTCAGATCCGTGCAGGTACTCAGGGGTCAGCCCTTGCATTGTGTCCCCTACCGGTGATGTTCTGCCTTGTGAAGTCATAAGAACAACGCTAGGGGACAGATTTTTCTGCATGGCAACACTGCTATTTGGATACCTAGAGCTAAGGACTAATTTATATAAAAATCTAGGCGGTATTTCCCCAGGCTCTTCTGTCAGAAATTTGACTGGCTGCCTTTAAAGCTACTTCTGTAAGTTTTGAGTTATAGGTAGCACTGAGTTGCTGGAGACATGGCTGGATTTGCACAGAGGCTGGATCCAAGGTGCCTGCTGAGGCCGTTCAGGTGGAGGTGAAGCACATGCTGAAGGATGTGATGTGAGGTTTGAAACCTTCCTCAACAAAATATCAGTTACATTGTTGTATGCCTGACTGAATTCCTAATAATAGTTTTTTTTTCCCTTTTTTTTTCAGTTCATACTTCACTATCGGGGCATGTGTCTGCCCCTTTGGCTTTGAAAATCAGTTTATTGACATCATCCATGAAAACAAAATGTCACCTGAGTGGAAAGATGTAATTTATGCATCAGTCCAGTTGTTTACAAAGGCTTTAGATCAGCAGTTGAACATATTAAGACAAATGACATTTCTCAGTGGCCTTTTTGCAGCGGACAGGTCACTGTGGTGTTATGTCTGACATAATACTAAAGGAAAGCAAGATCAAATATTTCTGTAATGGCCTTTTATATCACCAAGGTGATGGAGCAAGAAGTAACTTGAAAAATCAGTTTCTGTTGTCTGAGGTCAGTTAGTACTTACTGAAAAAGCACTGTCATGGTAATTTACCAAATTGGACTGGGGTTGTTTAGTTCCTTGAGAGCAAAGACAAATGCAAGTACTGTAAATACTGTAATTTAAAGTTGGAGGAATATTATTTTTAAAATTTCCAATCTTGCCCACTTAGTGAATTTAGATGCAATTTGTGTTTTTACCTGTCAAATTATATTTTTGTGTACTTCATGCTTTCTGTAATATGGAAGAAAGTGAAACTTTCCCCATGATAGATCAGGTCAAATAAATGCTCCTTGAACATCAGAAGTCTTAGTGTAGACTTTCAGACTCCTAAATTGAAGCCTGTGACCTCTAAAGCCACCGGTGCTGCCTAATTTAGAAAGCAACTACATCTCCACATGTAGTGCTGCTGTGCTCAGCCTGCCAACCCGCAGGTGTTCCTGTGTGTGTACATGCCACTGTCTCAGACCAGTGGAGCTTGAGCAGCTCCATCACCAGCTCCTGCCTGGAGTCAGACCAGGTGGAGAAGACCAGGTGTACCTCTGCCTGTGTCTCCAGGTGGCTTCATCCAGTCGGCCACCTCGGAGTGTAAGCTTTAGAGAAGGTTTTGCTCTTCAGGAAGTGCAGTTGATGCTTCCACCCGTGGGGTGGCTGAGGTGTGGGTGGAGGGGATCTTCCTCTGGGAACTGCAATGAGGAACATCCCCCCAGCTGCAATTGCTAGGTAGGAAATCTGTACCTCCGTTGCAGCAAAAAGTACATAGGAGAGAGAAATCAGGATCTTCAGAACTCTGACATCTGTTTTGTGATGTGTGGGGAACTTTTAGTTGTCCAACTGATAACGAGGTATTTTCTTTCTCTGCTGGCTCATCACCCACTGGCTATGTCTCCTTCTTGACTATAGGGGGATGAGGATATTTTCTGGAGAAACTTGCAAATAAAATACTCTTCACCAGTAGTTTTTAAACGTTGCATTTGCTATAGAAAGTGCTATTTTCTTCTTTGTGACTGAAAGTGCTTCAGCACTACTGAAAATCCAGTTAACTTCTTAGGAAAAGAAAAGCACACTGGCATTTGTAGGGAGAATGAAGAGGGTAAGACGGAGTTAACCTGAGAAAGTAAAAGATAATATTTACTTGCAGTCATGGCAGCAATCACTGGGACACTTGTTGCAGAAGCTCTGTGATAAACACTCTGGGAATGTTTTTACTCTGTAAGCAGCTCTTTTCTCTCTGAAGCCACACCAAGTCAGGCCCTTGAGATAGCATTAGGATATTGCAATGCCAAAGCTGTTTTTCAGACAAAATTTGAAATCTAGGTCCTCTCAATGAATTTCAGTATTTTGATGCAAATGCCATCAGTGTGACATCATGGCTGTGTCTTTATTTTTAAACTTCTTTCCATGATCACTTGATTTTGCTGGGAGAGCTGATTTTCCTCTTCTGCAGTGCAATGGTGGAACACTTCTCTTGCTGGTAAGCAGGCTGGCACAGCTGGTGCAGACTGAAGGGGAAACCAGCTCGTTTGGCATTCTGAGGTGCTCAGACAGCACAGTAGGTTAAGCACAGTATTTTCCACTACACTGAATGTTGTTAAGCACATGGAGTTGATGTTTAGGTTTTACGTTTTTACATACGTATGTGTGTACATGCATACATGTGTATATATATATACATACACTTTTTTTAATAGGACCTTCCCCCATGCCTAAATCCCAAATGTTGCCTGTGTAATTAATAACATCACTGAAATATTTTACTAGACTTTATTTATTGAGCTCCAAGCATGCAAAGCCTGGAAGAAATGCACTTTGTGAAGTTTTTAAGGTGTATTGAGGAAGATGAATATAAACATGTCTGTGTTTTGATGTTTTTATAGATTGTGCAATGTTCTACAGTCCCTGCACACTGGTGGAGGATGGAGGGATTCTCATTGCTCTGCTGAGACAGGGAAGAACTCTTGGACAAGCCCATGAACTGCTGCACTCCAGGATCTGTTCAGAGAGCCAGCAATGCCCAAAGCCAAACCTCCCCACACGGTTCAAGATGCAGGAAAATACTTTGAACTTGTTTGTAGGTTGCAGTAAGTCATTTGTGAGAGATGAATTACTTGAAATTTTGGCAATTTGTGCTCATCCAAATGTATAAATGTGACTGTGGATGTGAACTTGACTGGAGTTCCCCAGAGGCAAAGCAGTTCCTGTGTTTGAGCTGCAGCAGGTGGAGTTCACAGTCACAGTGTTTACAGGTAGTTCCTCTGGTGGAGCTGGTAAGTTGAAGAATCTGCAGCTGACTGGGACAGAGGAGCATGAAACCACACCTGACTAAGCAAGTGGGACAGGGTAAGCCACCAAAAATGCCCATTTCTTACCTGTGGTCTTTTGGACAAACACACATTGTCCATGTCAATCCATGACATCGGGCAAGGCTTCTGTAAAAAGCACTGATGTAAAAATGAGGTCTTGGGTGGTCATTTATGGTTCAAGTAGCAGTTTATATATTTATTATAATTATACACAACCTTGACAATCTGTATTGCCATTCAAAAATAAATTGAAGTATTGTCAATTTGCACATGATCTGTCACTAATAGGAGTCCCATTTACATACATAGTAAACATTTTGCATACTTAAAACACAGCTTTAAATTCTAACACTCCCATTCCTTCCCTCCCCCCATCCTGTGGAGATATGTTTAGGCTATGTAAACAAACTTTTCCAACTACGCAACATTCAGGGACTACCACCTTTTTTTATTAATTAAACCATTTCAGCGCTCTGTAGAGGTGGCCAGTGGGTACAGGCTCTGAACTGAATTGTCGTTTAAAATCATTCTTCAGAGATCATGTGATTCCTGCTTTTCATGCTTGATGCCTTTCCTTCTGGCCAGGAAAGACAGAAACCAGGGTTCAATGTCTGTACAGGTACATCACAAGAGCACACACCTGGTTTAGTATTTTGCAGTGCCAATAGACACATTTTGTTGTTTTCACTGTTATTTACGTATGCAATAAATGCTTGAAGTCCTCAGATTTCATCTGTGGAGAACTAAGAATTGATCTAGGAGTCAGCCACACCTTTCTCTAGCTACTAAGAGTTTGTCTGTGAACTCCAGATGTTATCTTACGTGTTGAAATGAAAATTTATGAGGCATTAACTAACTGCATTTTGTTAAGCAACATGGTTTTATTACATCTTTTGACAGAGAGCTTGTGTCTTCTGGTGCCCGAATGGCTAGAAAATTTAGAACACCACAAAAAAGTGCAAGAGGCAACATAATGTTTTTCCAGGCAGTTAAAGAAAGCTCACAGGTAGTGGTAACTCACGTAAGCATCCTTAGAACACACGGACCACAACTGAAGTTTGGGCATCTGGGCTGCGGGTTTAGAAGGGTTCACAGAAGTCAGGATATCAGAGTATTACGGTGGGGCAACACAGAAATGAAATCCCTGTTGTGAGGAATGAGGTTCATGATAACACTAGTTCTATGGAACTGAATTTAGCTTCTTGCCCTACAGCAGCTGGGTTGGTGCTTTGAGGCAGCAAGGGCAGTGTCTGTAAAACGGGTTCATGTTTTGAAAGCTAGTGTCTGTTAACTGAAAGGCATGGAGAACCAGAGCACTGAGGAGTGTGAAGATTCCAAGGTTTGTTAAGGCTGTAAAGTCCTCACACAAGTGTCAGAAAAATACTTTGGAAGGCAAGTCTCCTGCCAGGTACTTGTCCATTTCCTGAAATTACACTTGAACATAATCCTTACAAGGGAAAAAAAATCCACGTACAGGTGGACTGAGAACAGTGAGTAACAGGAAGAATATAAAGCAGACTGGAGTTCAACACATTATGATGTTTCAAAACAATGGTAAATAACTTCAAATGCTGAAGATCTAAAGGAATCTGATCAGCAGAGAGCATGGATGCTTTAGAGTAGCAGATTTCACTTTTCAGCAGAAGACCCAAAATCCTCCTCCTGTGCACGGCAGCAGCACAGAGACTGCTGTGGGCACGGGCCTGTCCTGGAGCTGTGCTGCTTCTCCAGGAGCTGAGTGGTAGTACAGGTTAGCTGCTGCACCTGAATGACCCGGAGGATATCAGACCCAACTGCCTACTGGAAGTTTTGCAAGCATGCCCCAAAGGCAGTATTTAAATATTAAAGGAAGGACACTGCCAGCAGCAAAGAAGGGAGGAATTCTTCAAATTCCAATTAAAACACATTCAAATTCAAACCAAACAAGGCAGGCAGCTGTACTGGGTTATTTTGTGATGTACCATCCTTATAAGGTTAAAGAAAGACAAATATAAAAGTTTAAAGGGATTATTAAAAACCTGTTTATATTACATTTCAATGAAGTTCAAAGAAAATTCTGAGGTTTAAACTACTATAATAAAAGCTGTGGGGAAAAAAACCCACAAAGTTGTAAAACAGCTAGTGGCAACTTAGTTTAGTAAAGCAACTTAAATTGAAAGCCATTTCTTGAACAAGCCTTCTAATGTTCAAGAACATTTAAAGGAAAGAAGAAAGGTGGTACTGGTAAAAGGAAAGCAAGTTTTTATGCTGTTTTGTACCTAAACTTGCATGAAGTTGTGGACTGTGATTAACAAAAAAACTTTAAAAACCCCAACCCTTTACTACCTTTACAAAGATGGTGTTGCTTCCTGTTTTCTTTTTGTGGGATGGAGGGAACTTTGTCAAATATTAGAAATGCATCTTGCCCTCAATGTCTCAAGTAAGATTCACCACCTGTACCCACTTCTAAAATACACAGGATGCAGAGCAGACTACTACTGTCAGCTCCTTAACAAAACTTGTCATTTTATGTTGCAGGATACACATTCTGGTGCTGTCAGGGTAGCCACAGGACAACTGGCTTCTTGAGTCCAGTGCACAAAACCTCACCTCCAAGTTGTGTATAGCTTATGTAAGTACAGGAGAACCTTAAGTCTGCATCCTGGTGAAACTTGCTTTTTGTAGCAGAAACAGATTACACATTAACAAGCCCTAAGCTTGCATGTTAATGTGAAGCTTGCTATGGAAAGCACAGTCTAACCCTTTCAAATGGGATTTTTAACATTTACATCAGCAATCAGTTGCTATGGGCACTCTGTGGGTACAGTGTTGTTCTTCACCAGGGATGTAGAGACACAGTAGATGCACAGAAAAAAAAGATTACAACCATGTTCTAGTAAGAAAACCTTCCTACAATTTCTTGTCTTAACCTTATCTGCTTTTAAGCTTGCTGTAGAATTATTCCAGCCTTTATGGCTGGTATGAATAAGAATTGCCTCAAATATTTCTAACACAGTATTAAGCATCTGACCACCATAAGCAGATGATTCTTACACATGACCTTATAGCTACTGGAGAGCTTACTACACTGGACATTTCCACTGTTTGAGCTCTTCTACCAGGTATCAGGAAGTCTCCTAGACAAATGCATGTCTCAGTTTTAGGACACCAATGCCTGTGGTAAAGCCCTTCAGGATGTTACAAGCCCACAGGACCAAAGCTAGCTCAGTCATGTACTGACTTAACGTAGGACAACTGACACTGAGGTACAGTCACTCCCTCAGTGCCAAAGATGTGTGACTGCAGCGGCAGAGTTCAAGACTGAGGTTGCAGAGCAAATGCAGCTCTCTTCAAGGTCCCTCAGTTTTTGTTCAGGGAATTTAAATATGTAAACTCAAGGTGCCAGACCATCCACAACTGATTGTGCAGAGGAGGAACAGTAGAGCAAAGCATGTGCATCTCAGTCACTTGATGTCAGTCAAAGATACAATTCTAGCACTTTAACTAGTTTAGCAGGTTTCTCTACAGCTGCAAATGACGTTTCCTTTTCCTATGAAGATGTTGGATATTATAGTTCACCCCCACCTACTCTAGCTTGGGTCACAGACTATTCTGGAGCATGAACAGCAGTGGAACACAAAGGGCACAGCTGGAGAAGAAATGGCTGCCAAAGCCCCAAACAAAAGCATGACTTCTTCACTTCGTTACACAGCAGCAAGCTTGCACAGGAGTGCTGCTGCGGGAATGCCTGGTTAACACCTCAGCACTTCAGTGGAGCTCAAGTCACTGTTACACTGCAGCTCTTCTCAAGTCTCTTAAGCAGACTCGCCTAAGAAGCGACTTTTCCTGTTCTGGTAATAGTTGTTTAAAGTCAAAAGCAAACTTACTTGCTCTAGCAAGTGGTACAGTACCTCAGTGACTGACAGATGCATTCAGTTATGAACATACATTGGACCATGGCAAGGTCCAAGATGTGTCTGAGATGTATCAAAGGAAACAGTGACTGTTTGTGTAAGACATTACAGACACTTCTATTAGATCAAGTAAACGACCAAAGATAATTGGTAAGCTACGCAAGTTCATCAAGTAGATTCCCTCTTTGGGGTAGCAATATCCCCTTTGTCAGCTCTTTTGCTTAGATGCTTGACCAAAAAGCTCATATGCTTAGTACCAAGGCTTAAATAAGCTCTCAGTATTTCTTTCAAGTTTGCAACAAACAGCATTTAGGCAACCTCAAAATCAGGGTGCTAATACCCAGCTCACACGGCACAATTTCTGCTGTTTCCCCTCCCAATTGCAGTACGTGATCAAGACTCAATCTCACTCAAACCCAAAGCAGCAGAAATAAAGCTATGCAGTGGTCCTTGGGTATTCCACCCCTTCCTACTGCTACCATCAGCATCATCCTACCCCAAGCACACCACGTTACACAGGGCCACGTGTACCAAGGCCCCATGCTGGGGCTCAGCATGTGGCAGAGCATTGTGCCCAGAGTGCTGCAGCTAAGAGAGTTAGTGGTACAGGAAACAAAAATGTTTTAGCTTGTATTTTTCTGTTTATATGATCAAGACCATACAACTCTCAATGGTACATCAACAAGATGGACTAGTATGCCAACTAACCTCTATTTTAATATTTAAATTATAACAATACAATAACTAGAAAAGGTCAGTGCTTCAAGTGACTGGTTTTGCCACTTCAATTCCAATATTTTTCCAAAATAAAGATGCAATTAGATCTACACTTGAGCATCAGTAGTGCAATACAGTATCCTTTCCTGAATAAAGGAGCTGAGGTTTATCCACAATAAAAGCTTTAAATAAGGTAGATTGTTGCCGTTTATATATCAATTCTGTATGTTTGATATAAAATATATTGGGAAAGCTTAAACTGACTTATACAATCTACATTTGGCTAAAGCTCCACATAAGCAGCATCAGTGGAAATGAACATTAGAGGTGTACTTAATATAAAACACTTTCAAAACTACTCAGCAACAAATGACAGAAGGTTGGCTTAGAATAACTGAACATCTGAGGGGTGTACCAGACAAAGAATGGACCCTGTGGTTACTTGCACTATTTTGATTAAAAGAAATGCAAGGTTTAGTCCACTTCCATTTCCCCGGGTGGTTTGTTCTGCTGAGGACTGTCCCTGGCTGGGTCAGGTTTTGTTTCCGTGCCGCTCTGCCCGTTCACTGGCCCGTTGTGTTCCCCGTTGGCTTTCGACTGCCCGTCACTGGGAGGCTCCACCTTCGGCTTGGGCTTGTACAGGATGGGATTACAGAAGCCATCCAGCTCCTGGTTGTAACACAAGGGAGAGAGCAAGTTCACTTGGTGGCACAGCATCTGCATTAAACTAGTGTGTCTCACGTTTGCTTCAGGTCCACAATGACCTGGACTTTCATTTTCAAGGACTAGGCTTTTCAATTCTATCAAGTCTAGAAACTTAAAATAAAACCTTTCACTAACTACAGAGCTTCCAATCTGTTAAAATCCTGCACAACAATCCATTTTCTAGCATGCCTGGTGCTGGAACTCAGGGTATTTTAAAAAGGTTTTTTTCACAGGTACTGCTGCAAATCAAGAGCCAGAACTGGATATAGTAAAACTGCTGCTCCCTCTGCATGGATCTTTTCACAGATTTAAAGTCTCTGCAGGTGTACTAGTCTAGCTTGACAGAGGCCAAAATCTTGCTGAAGAAAAACTTAGAATGCAACATGTACAATGATTTTTTTTTTACCTTTGATTTGGTCAGTATTTCTGCCACTTTGACAACTGGATCCTGAGTTAGACTTAATTTGTTTTGGGCATTCATTTTGCTGTTCAACCAATTCATAGCCTCGTTTATGTATTTTTCAACTTTTTCCATCTCAGCAGGATCTAGGTGATCATATTTTTCATCCTAAGGAGAGGAATATTTATATCATTAATTAACATATGCTTCTTAATAACAAGCATTCCACAGACACATAGCAAAATAACCTAACACTGATACAACCTGATAGTTTTTAACAGGCAGTGTGAAGAATGGCTGTAAAACAAAACAGACAGGACATTGTTTTCAGACATTTGAAATTTTGTTCTTAACTGCACACTGCTGAAGCACAGGTTAGTAATGATACTGCAAAAAAAAAGCACCTGAGATTTACTGTAGCTTAACTAGCCCAAACAGGTGGTACTGTCAGTTATAGGAACAATGCTGGCAGCCATAGCTTGAGTTAAACTGGTACAAGTCATCACAAAACAACAGGACTACATTAATGTTCTCCTCAAGAAACCTTTTTTGCTAGTAGTCCTAAACAGTTTTTTGAGTTCTCAGGAGCAAAAGGACAGCAGCCATTTTAAAGCAGCTTAACAGGTAATCCTATAAGATTTATTTTTCAACTCAAAAAACTCTACAGCCAGACTGAAACACGACTAATACTTCATTCCATAAATAATTCGCTACCTTATTTTTGTATGCTTCTACTGATTTCATAAGGAGCTGAATCTTCTTTCCAAGGTCATTTAAAGCTTTTGGTCTCTCTTCGTGTTCCATGTATCTCTCCTGAATAGGCTGTCCAAATTTCTGGGAACATAAGCACAAATTCTTTAGAAAAAAATACAAGTTTACTTTAGTCTGGTCCAAGAATAAAAGGTGGCATTGGAAGGAAGGCTGCCTTTAACAGCTGTTCTCACCCACTCAAGCATTTTGCTTTAGTGCAACAACACCACAGATACCCAGAAGTTTAAACACAGGAGTAAGGCCTGTTCTTATTAGGTTTAGTATTTTGCAGGTTGTTTTTACCAAAGAAAAAAAAGAGCATTTGGAAGAGAAACATGACAGGATTTACATGGGTGGTTTTAAGCAGTTAATCTGAAAACTTCCGGTTTTATCCACCGTCTGTTTTTTCCTTCTCTTGAACACTGGTGTCCAGGCAAAAGGGCAGTTGCCAGGACATACGCTGCTGTTTGCATCAGTTACCTTTCCCCAAAGGGTATCTGACTTGAGAGAAAACAGCTGGAGCCCAAGCACTGGAGACAAACTTACTGCAGAACAGTTCAGTCATTCACCAGAATTCACATTTTCCCCATGAGATTAAAGTTGGAAGTGCTTTAGGTTGTTCTCATTACAAATCAAATGATGCTGCTGCTAAAGCATTCTTTAGCCTTTATCACTAGATATTAAAACCAAAACCTAAGCCTTATGGTACAGCTACTGAAGGCCACTACAAACAGGAAAACCAGAGCATCTGTTCTGGAGTGCAATTCTGCATACCCAGGAGAGCAGGCAAGCCACTCAAAAGCCTCTTTCAGACTGTAACAAGACTGACATTAAATTCCACAGCAACTACTTCTGTTGTCACTAATGACAGTCCCCCTCATTTTGACTCTTTTCCAATTAGGGGCACTACTGACACCAAAACAAATTGTATTCCCATTTGTAAATGTTCTGCTCAGTTCATAACTACATCCAGATACCACCTGAACATTGACATTTAAAACTTCATGGATTTACAAAACTCATAGAGATATGCATACATGTATCCCTCACTAAACCAAAAAATATATATCTTTGCTTACTTAGGCATATATATTTTATATAATGCCCCCACCAAACAAACCCAGTTTTTCTGGAATGTTAAACCCTTACTCTTAATTCCTGAAGCTTGTCCATGTATACTTGTTTTGGCTGGTCCTCTCCATCCTCATAAAGCCAGTTTTCTGTGTCCTCCAACATCAAGGTCAGCTTGTTTGAATCCTGTAAAACAAGTTAGGGACACACTAGTTCAGAAAGGAGCATGACAAATGAGACTTCTCCTGCCAGCACACAAAAGAAACCTCCTTATTTAACAAAGACTCGTCCATTTAAAACATTGAACATAATAGTGAAGGAGAACATTAACTAACAGACTTCAAAGCTAGGATGTTACAGAATGATAAGCGAGGCAGGACAGCTCTACTAATCTGATTTACAGGTGAAGCTCAAAGTTCCACAGCTTCAGGACTGGTTTTGTAAGGAAGCACACGCACCTCTCACACTCCTGTCTACTATCTTCACAGGGGAAGTTCTGCTTCTCAGGGTCTCTGATAGCAGGATAGAAGAACAGGAATCTGGACAGCTCTATGTATAACTGAAGTTAAAACTGTTTTAATTGCACTCTACTGGCTATACAAAAAAAATTTTATCTTTAGTTATTTGTAAATAAAGGATCTTATTGATCTAACTAAGATTCTTTTGACATATGTATGGGAAAGGCAGCCTCACACCCTCAAGTTTACACTGGAAGGGCACCTGTACTGTGTCTCTTGGTTGAATACCAGGTAACCTGAGAGCAGACCTTACAACTGCTGCTGCTGGGCACTGGTTGTTTCAACAACTGGCTGCTTGTGTACCAGCTGCTTTTCTTTAGACAGCTGTTACAGAGAAGCAGTTCTAGGACAAGCATTCTTTCAGTGCTGCTTTTGCAGAAGTCCGGTATACAGCTTTCTTCATGACCTTTTATTTGGACTTCAACAGCATAATAAGTTCAGAATACTTTAAGTGGGGGAAGAATCATGTTTCTGAGTTAAATTAGAAAATAAAACAGAGCCACGGGCACTCAATTTCTGCTCATTTTCACGTTATTCCTACTGACTCAGGTCACTTAGGAGCTCATGGTGTTCTGCCCTGCTTTCCTACCCTCACCACTTTCTGCCTGCATCCAGATTCTTCCCTTGCCCCTGAGAAACTCCTCAGACAATACTGAACTCAGCACACTGGCATGTCAGATGCCAGGTCAAAGTGTAGTTTGAACTTCGCTTCTGTGAAGTTAATCCATTTCATGTTCCAGAACAAGTCCAAGAGACCCCTGCAACCTCCACATAACCCACACGCAAAACTTTTAAGTACAAAGGAGTGTTTTCCAACAGCTGCAACACGTAGGCAGGCAAGTCTTACTTCTTCAGTGATGAATTTCTCGAAGACTCCACACAGTTTGTCTCTGAAGTCATATACATATTCTTCAACAGCATTCTTAGCATCGTTTCTTTCTTTCTCAAGCTTGTCTTGCATCATCATCTTTCCAAAGATCATTTAACACCAAAAGCATATCCAGTGTCAGGCTTAACAATTCCTCTGTGAAAACTGTAGCCCAGAACTCTGCAGCAGCTTGCTAATTCACAACTACCAATTAGAATTTTCACCTCTGCATACATCATTTCCACTGCAGGCACAACTGGAACAGGAGAAAAACGATTTCATACTTGAAAGCTGTTTGTCAAGTACTTCTGTGTAAACAGATCAGATACCAATAACCATCTGACTGCCACAGACATGACCAGAAGTAAACACCAAGCCTTGACTCTGGTTTGGAAGTCACCAAGAATCATTTTGTCCTACAAAAAATAGGACAACAGGCTAATAGCTCAAACTCAGACATCCCGATGGTTCAGTCCAGTGAAACCAATTACTTTTGCCAAAAAACCCAGCAAAGCACAACCCCTTACAGTTAAGGACAACCCCCAAAGAATTCTTAATTAGACATCAAGTTTATGGTTGCAAATCCTTTCTGGATAATTATTTACAGTGACATTAACTTGAGTGGCCTTCTGTTCCTGCTGCTTACCTCATTTTCTATATAGCAATTGATAATATCTTGTCCCAGTTGTCTATAGAGGCTTGCCTGTATAGGTAGGTCAATACTCTTAACTTTTGCTTTAGCCTTTGGCTGGGCTGGATGATCTTGTTTGTCTCCAGAAGCAGCCTATAAAAGGATTTGCACTATTATGAAACTTTCAAAAATAGAAATGTCACTACATTCATGCTCAAAGAAGAGAGACATAGTAAAATAGCAACAACTGAATCACATAGAAAATAAGCACCTGATTACTCCTCTGCTCTTGAAAATTGCCACTACCTTAGTTTTCAACCAAGCTGGTGGAATTTTATCTCTTTAAAGGTAATGTAAAGAGCTGTTGAGAAAAGCTGTTCAAAAGGCACTGCATATTCTTCTTCATAACATTTCCTAAGTTTCCCTACATTTTACCTTTACCACAAAACTATGTTATGTAACAGAAACTTACTTCAATGTTTTTATCATATACTATGCTGAAAATGAAAGTGCTAAAGTAGGATTTCTAACTTAACCACTCCAGTATAGCTGTACTGTAAACAGTCCCATGTCTTTCAACTAGCAAGATTAATGACTTTCAGAATACCAGACCAAAAAAAAGTCTAAGATGAAAGCAACATGACATTTCCTTATCAATACTGAATACAAACTTTTGTTTCAGTTCCTGCATTTTCAGTTTCCTCATCTGCTTGGTTCTGTTGTTCAGCTTGACTTCTCTGAATACCTTCATCTTGATCAACCTGCATTTTATCCTAGAAAAAGAGTTACAGAACTGAATGCAAAGGTTTGCTCTACCACTTAAGACTGACATCAATTACAATAGATCACAGACAACAGATGCCCTTAAGAAGCCACCTTAAGAATTTTTGATTCACCATGTTTAAACAGGCAGTTTGATATAGTACTTGTATTCATCTCTTTCTCAAATTACATGAAAATTCTATTCTGCCTGCTCCCCTTGAAAAATTACCATGTTGCTGTCTGTCCCCATTATAGAAGTACACTAAGTCTTATGAATACTCGTTTTAAATTAGAAGCACATGTAAAATGTATGCGAAGAACATTCTAGCAACACACCACCAACACAGGCAATAACAGGTTCTCTATGGAACAGCCAGAACTTTGACCTCCAACCATTTTTCACATCAACTTTAAAATTCGTAATCCAAAGCAGAAGTAATTTGGTTACTGTAATTGTCTCCCTCTCACAAGCCCACAGAAATTATCTGTAGTAGCATCTTGGAGCACAGGACCAACTGTCTTCCCTCCCTGCCACCTAAAATTTACTGAGTTTCGCTTTATCTGTAGTTCACTTACACCTTTCTCTAAATTTATGGCTTTTAAAGACAACACTAATTACTGGTGCTCATCACTTGATTTAAAATAATACAATTCCCTGTCATCTATGCAAAAGAAAAAAAAAATTAGTAACACAGTAATGGATCAATCTGAAGTTTTCAGTATGACTCCAGTATTTGGACATCCAAAGCATCAATAACTAATGAGCTGTAGCCAAGGTCTGAGAAGTCTCTCTCTGAAAGGTAACTTCCATTACAAGCAATTAAGATTATTCCTGGGTTCACAAACTATAGATGCGTGTAAAATAATTTACTGGTGGTTCCACAAAATACAAGTAGTAGTTATTTAAGGATTTTAAACTCTAGCACCAGAGTCTATGTTGCAGTTTAGCTACGTTAATTGATTCTGCACGTTTTTAATAAACATTGAAAACAAGGAGGCTACTTTTACCAAATTGAAGTTTTGTTGCTTCAGAATAGGAAAAAAAAAAAATTCCTTATTTACTGTTCTTACTGTTCACACAGAAAAAGCAACAAGTGGAAGGTACTGTTTTGCCTACACAGAAAATCTACAGGGGGGAAATGACACATACATACACCACAAACCTCCTCCTCAGAGTCGAGGGTATCATCCTCAGTAATGAAAGGTAATTGCTGACAAGCACCATTGTAAAACAGAAGATGTGTTAGATGAATGGAAGCACTGCAAAGTGAGAGCCTGAGGATGGAAGTGGTTACTGTCCTACCAGTATGCTCATCTTGGGCACCTCCACAGGCCTACTAAACTACAACGCCAACCGCATCGCTGCCAAACGTGCTTTTTTCACTTGCATACAACCATCAGATGTAAAACACTTGTCCACAAGAAACTGCATCATGTTTGTGATTTCAAACGTGCTCATATTCCTGGATAGTATTCAGGTAGTATTTAGGTGGCTGCTTACATCAATTACATAATGCTAATTGTTTAACCACTTGCACAGATTCCCACAGTACATTCAACTGCGGCAGGAAAAGCTGCTAAGGACAACTTTCAAAAGGTAACAAAAGGAAGTGCATTCACCCCTTCCTCCAGAGAGAGCTGCCCCACGTCTGCTCTCTGCCTTACTCCCTGTGGAGCCCCCCCAGCAAGCTCGACAGCCTGCGAGACTGGCCACGCTGCTGAGCACTTTGCCACCTCAAAAGAGACAGCCCGAACATGAAGCAGCAGCTCACCCACTGTTTTTATCCTTGTTCCCTACATTATAATCTCTCTCCCTTGGGAGCTGTGACATAACCCAAATCCCAGGCTACAGAATGGCACAAGCAAAAAAGGCAGGCTGGAGGCCAACACTGGCAGCCAGTCCTCAGCTCCACTGTGCCTGATGTGCTGGCTGCCACTCACCACTGTCACCATGCACTGCAGCTATCAGGAAAGCTCATCTTCCTTGCACTAGAATGGAAGACCTCACTTTGCTTATTTCTCAGTTTTATTGACAAAGCTCTTGCACATTCATTTCCAGTAACTTTACCTATGGGCTTACAAGCCAGTTTATAAGAACTATCAGTGCTGAAGTACACGAAGTGCCCTTAGGGAAAGAATGTTTACAAAGAAGAAATTTTCCATATATAAAAATGAAAAGTACTATTTTTTTACTCAATGAAAATTAGTACTTGAGGAAAAAAACCTTTTGAATTCATTTGTGAACACATCTCACTGAATATGCTGCCATTTGACAGCAACACTAGATAATGCTAAGACTAGTAGAGAGATGGTAAGGAACAATGAAAGTTATTTTTCTTTAGCATCTGGTTTTATGTTATTTTTTGCTTTTTTAGTGCCACAGCAGTACTTTCACAATAAATATGAAGCAGCACATTACGTAACTGAAGAACTAGTTTAAGGGTGGAGAAGTAGTAACTGTCAAAAGCGATACACTATGATTTCATCTCCAGTTATTTGCTGTCTTGTCAGAATTACAAGGAGCACAGATATTACAAGTTTACATACCAGGTCATCATCTCTGCCTTGGTTCTTACTGGACGACTCAGTGTCCATGGGCGTATCCGTGTGATCTCCCTCCACGTTCTGCCTCTCTATGACGGAGGCGCTCGCCACGCTGAACAGCCCGTGGATGTTGACGCGCACTTTGACCTTCACTTTGGAGTTGTCGCCGTCGTGCTGCGGACCCACGTTCTGAATAGTGAAACGCCCTTGGGGAAAAAAGGTATTAACTGCTGTTCCAAATAGTGGAAGAGGAAAAAAAACTAGAACACATTCCTTGAGGGCTGTTAATATAAAAAGCACCTTTATCTAACTTAAACTGTTTGACAACTCCCTACTTAATTGTCAATGCTATGCTGTAAACTGTGGCTAAACCTGAAACGTGGTTTCCCAGCTATCAGTTGCCTGATAACAAACAACAAGTTTTTGCTTTGTCTGTATTTCATTAAAAAGTCAAGATAACACTATTAGGTGTTCTATTTCTCTGCTGCCTCCTCTAACCATCACAACAGATAAATTTGATTCATCAAGTAGTTTTTCATCCATGTAACTCAAACTTTTCACTCAAAAGCCAAAATGTGAACAGAGCTAAAGGATTGTTTGAATTTGGTAACAGATGCACTACATGTTTTGGAGAATCAACAGTGCTTACCAAGGCCTCGGGAAGCAGTGAGGCTAGTACTTTGTTTTGCAGTTTGCTGGAAACATGAGTGTAAATGATGCAGACTGTGTACAAAGGAGAACGTCCTTTCCCAAAGACAACGGACGTCTTGCACAGACAGCTAAATGGGTAGCACCAAGCTTACATCTGATTCAACAATTGGTAAATGAAATTGTGAACTAGTTTTAAGACCCCTACCAGTAACTGCAAGTAAGGTAGTTTTAGCCATCAGGAAACATTCATACCATCTAGTACTTCAGGCTGTACTTCTCATGCTTAAGTTCCAGAAATGTCTTTTACGTTCTCAGATGAACAGAATAAGGTATGACAAATAACTGCCTAGTGCTAACAGCTCCTTTGATCCAACGCCTTGAAAAATCCAGGCTGGCAGGCACATAAGATCCTTAGCCATTTTATAGAGGTTGAAAGAACCAGACAATACAGCACTGAACTCTTTTTACCTGTTTTTTTTTTTAAAGCACTCAGAAATAGTCAAGACAGACAGAATCAATATTTTTTTTTGGGAACCAACAAAAGGAGATGTTGATGCTGTTTGAACACTGCATCTAAACCAAGAGACTGTGCTGAGCCTTTTTAGAGATCCTAGGCTTTTCTGTAACCTAGGAAACATGCCAGTAACACATCTTAAAAAAAGGCACTTTTCCTGTTACCAGCAGAAACTGAGTTTGGGGAATTCATTCCCACAGCCTTACCTATTCTGGAGTCAGGATAAGGCACTTCATGTGGATGGGTGTAGAAAGCTTCCAGGTCAAAAGGCTCTTTCTTGTGAAAAGTAATTACTTTGGAGAATGGAGCAGCATGATTCTTACTGAAGACTTCGCACTCCCTGAAGTAGTAAAATATTAAGTAAGGTTAAATCACTGAGCATAATGTAATGAGTAACCTAAATCAAAGTATGTTAATAATCAGCAGTCAGGCTAACCAAGCAGCTAAATAATTTAGTTTAAGTCAGTTTATGACAGAGTTGCAAGTTGAAGGCCTGTAGGTTTCAAAGCTGAATTGTGCATTCTATGTCAGAGTTCTTAAAAGTTACATTTAAGTATAAAACATTGGTGTCGTGTATTGCCAGTTATTAAGCAGCAATCAGAATTCAAGAGGTGTAATGCAAAACCAGATAATTAAAGCCATTCAAGTGGATGCCAACTTCCAAGTCTGGGGCCTGGTCTTTCTCACAGCACAAATTTTTCTTTATTATACACAGAGACACACGTTACTAAGTACCTTACAATTACAACTTACCCTGTTCCTTCTTCGTACGATGATTTCCATCTTAACGTTACAGAATAAGGAACAACATCCGTGATGGAAAATTCACGCACTTTAAAAGCTGGGGAAAGAATTGCACACTAGAAAACAAAGACCGAAGTTTTATTACATCCATGTAGTCAAATAAAAAGCAAGTACAATAATTAATAGCCAAGTACAAAAAAAACCTGCTACAATTCATAGAGGTCACTTATCACAGAACTTCTAGCAGAAACTTCCTATGCTTAGTAAAAATTGAGCTGAAAGACTTAACTGAAGTTATAGCAACAGATGCAACTCCCCCAGTGATTTTCAGTAGATACCCAGCAAAGCTTCCAGATGACTACACAAAAGTGGAACAGTGCTAAAACTGGGTCATCAAATTTAGCAGGCCTCTAACAAGAGCATCCTTTTAACCTGACACAGCAGCAAACTAACCAATGCAATACCATAATTTCTGACAGTCACTGTCACCAGCTGTTGAAAGCTCAAGTAAGACTCTACATAATGTTTCAGCTATTATTTTGCTTTTGGTTACTTGTATTTCATTAGTACATGAGGTTGAAGAAAGAGTACTGAGGTTTAATTTCACTAACCATACCTGCAAGGCACAGCCTCTTGCAACAGCTTCATCAGCGTTTAGCGTGGTGCTTATCTCTTTACAGAAAAAGTTAGAGATCTGTTCCTTCACTGCTGGAATTCTAGTAGCCCCACCTACTATTTCTATACTGTAGATATCTTCGCGCTGAAGTTCTAGAAAACAGAGCACATGGTCTTCAGTTATCATCAAGGTATCAAAAAAGCAGTCTTTGGACAACCAAAAAAACAAAGAAAAAATGAAGAATACTCATGTTACCGAGACGCTGTGACAAGCACTGAATATACTCAACTGCTAACAAAAATCTTTAAAACCAGATTTGTCTCTATGTGACCTATCCACAGTTCGCCTCTCCTGCAGGCCAGAACACATTCTAGTTGCATAACCCAGGCAAATGCAGAAAGCCAAGTGTCAATGAGGACAGCTGTTTTTTACAATGCATTTGTCCGTGTGCATCCCCCTTCTGGTGTGCAGGAACACCTGTTCTCTTTGTCAACACTGCACTGCTGGACATTATCTCATCCCATCCAGGAAAGGCCAAAATGAAATCCAAATATACCTCATTTTAGATCTGATTTAATTTTGTTTGCCAATAAAGAAAACCAAAACCCTTAGTGGAAAATATGTAATAAATATTAGACTATGCTTGCAGCATTACTTTAATTCTGAATTCAAGATACACGTATAAAGTGATTTCAAGCAACCGTCAGTCCTTGAACCTGAACAGCTGCTCAGCAGAGCTGATCTTTCTTCCTGTATTAGCCTTCCTAGAAAAGTAACAAAATAAGCAGAATTCGTCCCTTTTTTTCCATTTGGAGATGCTGGTATTTGGGGTAAAACCTTTTCCTGTGAAGCCTAATTCTCTCCTGTACACTACATTAGGCAACAACAACAATTTTTAAAAAGTTATTTGCACATGCTTCAGAAAAATTATTTCAAGAATGTACTGACAAATTCTCAGGTCAGTGAGGACATGTATGTATTGCATATGGAACAGGCTGGTCAGGCAGTTGCAGTGAAGATTAATCAGTATTTCTATCAGTGTTTGTTTGGTTGTTCTATGTTTTTAAACAAAATCATCTTTCAGAGCACCATTTTCCATGACACGGGGTGAATGAGGGTCGATTAACCAAGGCTGCAGAGTGATCTGTGCACTGAATGGGGCAGGAATGGGGTCATGCACACAGGACAAGCATATGAATGGAACTTACATTTAACTTTTCAATATTTAGCTTTGCAATTCTAATAAATACAAAAAAATATCAAAAAGATAATCATTAAAGAGACCTAGGAAAACTGTATTAGCAGTTAATTTCTTGAACCAAAAGTAGTACCTAAATTAACTCCACTTACTAGCTTGCTCCATGGCTGCTCGCAGAGGTGGCTCCACTCTGGAGAGAAGGGCAGCACACAGCTGCTCAAACTGAGCTCTGCAGGGAGAGGGAAGCGTTTCACATTACAGACAGCCTAGAACCACACTGCACTTCAGTGACAGGAACACACCGTACCTGTTCATCTTACTGGAGACATCAAGATCATTCATGAAGCACTCAATATTGAGTGGAAGGTCAGAAGCATTTGCACTCATAAGCTTCTTTAGTTTTTCACATTCCTGATACAATCGTAACAGCGCTCGGGGATTCTCTTTTACATTCAGCTTATATTTTGTCCTAAATTCTTCAGAGAAGTAATCTACTAAAGCCTCATCAAAATTCCTACCACCTATGAAAGGGTCAAAGGTAGTAGCCAAGACCTGCACAGAAGTGAAAGAAAAAAGATTAAATGTTACTAGACAACATTTAATTAGATACAGGGATAGCTTTCATGCAGACAACTAGTTTTACAAGTTAACACCTTTAAAAACAGGTTTGACACAGGAAAATTCTTTGTGGCTTTCTTACCATCTTCTACGCAGCTGCCAGACAGAACAACCTCTAAAGATGACCCCTCAATTATTTAGTTTCTGCACCCTCCAAGTAAAATACTATGCCACCTACCATGCTGCAGCCCCTAATCTGTTTACCAGCTCAGGAAAGGATGAGCAGACCAGGATAGCTATTTTGTCATACTATTAGTTTTGTCTTCTACTCAGAACAAAAACTTGCTACCATTATTCACATGCCTTCAGATGATTACATTAAGTCCATGAAAACATACAGCCATCAGCAGCTGAGACAAAAAGCTCCAAACCAGGTACTTAAGACTGTTCAGTTTTACTTCACATCCTACTGAATTCAGGTTTTGAAGTGTTATGGATGGCAGAAAAAAGATAAAACATCATAGAGCAATTCAAGGAGTTCAAATTCCTTTAAGTCAGCTGTACAACCACAATACTTATGAGACAACCAAAATATGCAAATTTTCCAGTGCTAGAACATAGCACAAAAACTGCAGCATGCTTAATTGTCAATCACTTTTAGAAGCACACTCTGGGATGCTTCATTTCTGCATTTTATAAAAATTGATTTGCTGAGATAGCCAAAAAAATAAAGTTTCTGTGTTCAACATTAAAGGTGTTTGCTATAGCCATTTAGATTTTTTAAAATAATCTTCCCACAGAATGGTGTTTTGAGTATTGTTCAATAATTCAGGAGTGTGGGATTTTAATATAGGACATGAAAGATTACCTTCAGTTTTCCCTTGTTAAAAGCACAGATGGAAACCTGATATGCAGAATGCCCCATATCTACGAAGACCACATTTCTTGGCTTCTCTTCCAAGGCCGGCAGGTCTTGCTTGTATATCCCATAGGCCAGTGCCACTGGAAAACACCAGCCCCGGGTTAAAGGAAGGCCGCGCGCAGCCGTAGCCACGCGAAGCACAGCCAGGAGAGAGACCCTACTTGTGTTTGCTCTCTAAACACTTCCATGACTCTGCTTAAATAGAATGCAAAGGTAAAAAAGGTCACAAGTTTTAGACCACTGTGAGTTATCCCCTTATTTTCATTTTGTTTTGATTTATTGTTATACTAGTAAATCACCTCATGTTCATTCATAAAATTGACACCTAGATGTTCTGTGTTACCCAACATGTCTTTCCAACATCAACCACATGCTGTGCACCTTCAAAGTGCTCACTAAAAATCAGTAGGATACATGCCATCATAAATTTCCTTTGTTAGATCCAGGATCTATCAGTTTGATAATTTGTGTCCACTTAATTATTGTTCACACTTAAAGCATCTTATCACAGAGGAAGTTAATAAGCTGAAGCCACATTTTTCACTGACAAGCGAGGAAACTGGCTTGAAGTCAAGGTTTAATGCTACTAAAGCATGACCTTGTGTTTCAGTTCTGCTTGCAGCCAATTTAACATTTTAATTTGTGAAATGACAGATCAAGTTTCCCGCCTGTATCTCTCCTCTGAAATGCCTTACTTTCACCATTTTTTAGCTCAACTTCACAGAGTTCGAGCATGCTGAGAAATAACAAATGTTTTACATGACCAGTTTAAATGAATCTAAGGTTTCAAGAGCACTCACTTGGGAAGTTGCCTGAGACCTTCTAAGAGCAAATAGAATAAAAATAAAGAAAAAAAGAAACCAGTTTCAACAATTCCAACTTTGCTTTCCATGAAGTGTAACACATTTCTATAATCCAAGTTTCACCAAAACCAGAGGAGGGTAGTGAACAAATTACTTTATAGGAACAACTATTGTGCAAATGTCACACCTGACAGGATTGCCACAAGTTTAAACTGTCATTATCCCACAGACTTCTGCTTGATTCAGTTTGGGTGTTTTCAAGTCATATAGTTCAAGTTGCTTCTAAATATGATCAGCAAGTTTGCTTCCAGAAAAAGCTCCATGAAAACTCAGTTCATGTAGAAGCAGCTTTTAAAGCGTACATATTAAGCAGTGAAGAATGAAAAACCTTTGGATTATACATTTTAAAACCTCCCCCCAAATAAATATTAGCTTACAATAAAGTATTTTCTAATACTTCCATGCACATTCATCTTGCAGTAAGCTGAAAAAAGTGAGGAACCCCACTAAACACCTATGTTATAGAATGTATTTACTGTGATCTATCAGACATAGTACTGTACTATACTATTATCTAACAGAACAATTGAGAATTCAGGTCAGCTGCACACCACAGCTGGATCACAAACAGATTTTGAAGGTAGCTCAGGCCTTCCCAGCAGAGCTGCTGCAGCTCTGTGGTACAGCACAGAGCAAAGCACTGACACCAGCTTTAGTTCAGAAGCAGAGCAGCTCCTTCCCAGTGGCACTGTATTCAAGTCAGCACACCCAGACTCTCGTGTCTTCCAAGAGCCGAGCACTACCTCCCTGAAGCAGCTGCTGCATTTCCAGTTCCCAGGCTGGACTGGGCAGTACTAGCCTGGGCAGCTTTCTCCCAAGCTCCTCATTGTGTAACTGGAGTACGTCAGCACTCTCACAGACCCAACAGCCTGAATAGGTATTAAAAGAAGTTGCTGCCCTTTACCTGCTGTAGTTTCATTCATCAGCTTCAGACAATTTAATCCTGCAATCTGTGCAGCTGCCATGACAGACCTTCTCTCAGCATCAGTGAAGAAACTGGGTACCTGTTTCCAGAACATAATTGAATAGGATATTATGAATTATGGACTTTGATTTAAAAAAAGTCAGACCTTTAAGCAACCCTATAAATTCCAATACCACAAGGAACTGTTACAAGCCAACCTCAGATTAATAAGCCAGTTTGAATAAAGCAGTTAGGCAATTCATTTTAGTGCATACTTTAATTGCAATTTCAAAATAGGATCAAAATGTAGTGAAATTCAGAGTTATTTCAAAAGTAGATGTAAACACCAAAACCACCAAAAAATGTTCTCATATTCTTCTTTGAGTCTTTAATCTTAAAATCATTACCAGTTTCTGAAATCATTAGTGCAGCACCCAATCAACACAATAAATATTCATATATAGCCCCAAAATAATTTACTGTGGAAGCACTACAGCAGCACCAGAGCTGAACTTTGTTACAACTGCACCCATATCCACTTCTCAGTTACCACCTTGACCACAGTGCCAGCTCGGAGTGCATGACAATATTCCATTCCACCAACACCAGCCAAAGCACAACCAGAGCCCATTTAGAAACTGGCTGCTGTCAGCTGATGGATCTTCAGCTGCAGCCAAGCCTAAGACCCAGAACAATGCTCACTTCCTATTTCGTTAGCTACCCTTGTGGTGATCACCAAGGATCCGGGTCTGTGTGGGAGGCATTCTCTGCAAGTGCCTTTGTGTACCATAGGGAAGCAAGGAGGAAGATCAAAGCAAGTTTCTAACAGCTCAAGCATACAACTTTCCAGTGTCACTGTCTGACAGGGAGGGGACAACCACACATCCTGATGTCCAAACTCCTCACCAGATTAAGAGCAGAAGTGAAGCATTAAACAAGACACTGAAGAGCAGACACTTAGGACTTTTTATCAGGAACAAAATCTCCTTCGAACTCACACCTCTACTCCTATGAGTGAGGACAATAGCTGAAACACTCTCCAGTAAATCAGCCAAATAAAAGGCCTTTTCAAACAAATGCAGGTAGTTTGGGTTTCTTAAATTGCCAGTATGACCCTCAGGGACAGAAAGTTCAGGCAACTCAACTACACTGCAAACCAACAGTGTTCAACTACATAACACCACGGAAATTTCACATGAATTTGGGAAGGTTCTTTGGAACAGAGGACAGTTCCCATTTGTGACACAAACTAGTCATCAGGATTACTTAAGTACATGAAGTACTGAAATTCTGAAAATACAATCTTAATTTAACCAAATTTCCATCTTGTAAGAAGTTTACAAAAGCATTCTCATTTGGAAAAAA
Source organism: Merops nubicus (assembly GCF_000691845.1). Lineage (NCBI taxonomy): Eukaryota > Metazoa > Chordata > Aves > Coraciiformes > Meropidae > Merops > Merops nubicus. The sequence continues at coordinate 35,459 of NW_008628467.1, forward strand.
CTTTAACAAAGGCCCATTTTTTGGGGGTGATACAATTTCTATCCACTACTTGTACCTCTTAGCATTGCACCATGGCACAAATGGTACCAGCTTACACGTGAAGTTATCTACAGAAAGAAATGCAATAAATACACCACAACTTACTGAAATCACACAGTCTGCCACTGGCTTCTTCAGAGCATTTTCTGAAGTCTCTTTAAGTTTGGCCAATAACATTCCTGTAATCTGTTCAATTGCAAACTGTCTCTCTTCATCTAGGTACCTCACCTGAAACAGAGAATTGCAATTCTGTAACAAATCACATCTCAACTTTTCTCCAAGACGTGCAGCTTGGACATTTTTTGAATTTTGAGCACTGGGACCCAAGTTTAACACCAGACTCTGGACACAAATAACTCTCAATGAATTGATGCTATGGATTTGTGCTACCTAAACCAAACTATAATAGTTTCAGTTAGACTGTCCACAAAACAATTTTAAGCTTAACACCTGAATTAACTCCAGGGGCTAGTCACAATGCTATAGTGGTTTTGTTGTTTGTGTTTTTAAAACTTAAAGTAAATAAACCAGAAAACGCATAACACACATAGAATTATATTTGTCCTAACATGACCTAAAAATAAGGGTTTTGGAGCAACCCTAAGGAACATTTGCTTCCTGCAGGGGTCACTGAGGCAGGTGAGGCAGGGAAGGGCCAGGCAATTCTAACAGTCCAGCCCTGCTTGGGAGACACCTGAACCTTCAGAATTCATGGGAGGTTCTAGGGCCTGAACTCCTGACAGGCCTCCGCCTCCCGAGCAATCCCAAATGCTCCTGTGCAGGGAAACCCAGAAAGATGGGCAACAGCTACCTGTACGCTGGCAATTAGCAAGATTGAGCAGGTTATACAGAACAAAGGAAACTCTGTGCAGTATAAAGCTCCACCAGAAAGCAGTGCAAAGTGTGTTAAGTGAGGATGACTGGAGATGTACTTCAGAAGCACACTCCTGACCCAAAATAAAATGCTAGAGGACAGACATTTGGAGACTGAAGCCTGAACTTTGAGAACAGCTGTTTCCAGCCATGAAGTTTGGAAGTAAATTATAAAGTACTTGTTTGAATTACATCTTTGGAGCATTAGCTTGCTTTCCTGAAACTTGGTCTCTGCAAGTCTGCAAGACCTAAAAGTCTCATGAGACTATTAATCACATACTGTAATTCCACCTATTTGAAGGTGGATGTGGTAAGATAAGGTGAAAAGGTGCTAATACGACTACAGCAAGCTAATACAATTGATGAGAAACCTCAACAAACGTCTCCAAGAAAGTACAGTGCTGGAGCAGAAGTCACTGCACAAAGAAAGGGTTCTGCATCTCTTGGTTAACAGCTGGTTTATTACACAGTCAATTTTATTGAGGTGAACAAAACCTAACCCTTTCTGGGGCGATATTTTATTGATATTTTTAGTATGGGAGACAACACAATCCCTTTTTTTTACACTATTGCTTAGAGGACATGAGGATGTAATACACAGCAAGTACTTACTCTACATCTTCCTGAACATATAAAAGAAGCAAATGAACTACAAGGGAAAATGAGAAATATTGCAGAACTATCCAGAATACAAAAAAAATTGAGCACAACTTGCAGATGTTACTGTACTGATTATCACCAGACAGTTCTCTTCAAGATCAAGAAAAATATATTTAGAGTTTTCTTAAGGCAAACTTAAGTCATTTCAAGGAGGAAGTTAAGTGGCAACAGTCCAAAGGGCTCATCTTCACCAGTAAAGATATTGTGCAAAAGGCTCTAACTCACCTTTACTCCTACGGAGCCATTTGGCATCTTCTGAAGTTCATAGGGAAGTTTGGCCCTCTCAGCTTGTATGTAAGGATCATCAAATGCTCTGCCATGCAGTTTTTTGAAACCATGTAAGGTGTTTTTGACATTTGTGACAATCTGCAGGAAAGATATTTTAATTACCCATGACATGCAGACTACAGAAGACCATCCAGAAAGGAACTCTTGTTACGTTGGGCTTAACTCAGCCTGCAGACCCGTGTCAGGCCCCACACATTTACTGGAAAGCAAAGGGTTGGGGGAGAGAAAGAAGCATCTATTTTTTTTCCATCTGTGGTCTCCATTAAAAATCCCTAAATTTACTGCCCTCTTGAATATCCATTAGCTTGCTGCCACCGATTTTTACTGTACTTTTAATTTTAGAGGAGCTTGCTGACACAGAATGCAGTGTTTGAGATTATACTGCTGCAATGTCTGCCTGCAGGAACAAATGGTTATTACCTACCTTAATCTTAAACAAAGCTTCAACAAATTAATGTATTTCACTTGCTTTGAAGTTCTCCTCTAATTCAGATACCACCTGAACATAAATCCTCCACACATCTATTCTCTCAGTGTGTTAACCCAATTACTTTAAGGATAAGCTTTTAAGAAACCAGAACAAACAAATCCCAACAAACACAGTATTTAAGCTATCAAAATATATTATTCCAGTGTAATCTCCAAGATAAACTAGTTGAGTTTACTAACCTAAACAGCAAACAACTTAGATGGGAAGAGTATGGACAGGACAAATTCTCACTAGTAAAGTTCCAGGGCTGAGCTCAGATAACAAGTGTTGAGTTTCTCAGGATGAAAGTGATCCAACCTCCACATACACCAACTACTCACAGTCCTTCCACTGGGCTCCATCAGCTTTAGATCAGCTGGGCAAATGGCCAGCCTACACCAGATGCTAAGGGGAGGATGCCCTCAGCATGCCAACATGATGCACAGATGCCAAGGGAAAGAAAAAGACCCAATCTATTCTGAATTTGTGAATTCTCACTGGCTACTATGAATATTCACGTATTTTCCATCCAGAGGAAGATCTTCCTAGGTTGTAAGTGGTTTTACAGAGTATAAATTTTACTTCAACTCAAAGTTCCAAATTGAGACAGTACGTTACTAAGTCACATTAGTTTCACATAATAAGCAACAACCAGTATCTATCTCAAACTTCCACTGTAAACTTCAGTTTCATATTTTCCAGAACATAAGTGCTGTGTTCCTCCCCACCCGCACTGAAGATTTAATTATGGACTCTATTCTAAGAAAAAAAAAAATCTTTTACTGGGGAAAAAAACAAGGCTTTGTTTCACTCTCAATGACAAAAAATGCAGAAATACGGTTTCAATTTTTATACAGAGAATATGCAATTAAAGCAGTAACTGTCAGTGTGAAATGCAAGCTTATTGTAGAAAACTTACTTTGAAACAAAAAATTATCACATTTGTTTTCTTACTACAGATCAACAGGAGACAAATCAGGCAAGTAACACCAGCATCTTTGATCAATTTACCTGGCTCTTTGCTGCATTCCCAATGGCCCGGGTCTTGGATCCTAAAGATATACATGCTCTAAGTAAAAAACAGAAAAAAAAATATATTCAGCTTTCAAAGGGATCATAAAATATTTCCATGGTATGTTAAAAGAGCCACCAAAATTAAAGCAGCAGAACAGGCACATGATATATAACAGCATTACTGCAGGAAGCACCAGACCTTGCAATGGAATTCTAGTTATTTTTTTCTTTGTAAATTAGTTTAGAAAGTGAAAGAGACTACAAATGTTTTCATTCTAACTGTATTTAAGGAATTCTTAAAAAACTTACAGATCGTATAATGAAGCGAGGAATTAAGTTACTTCTGGGTCACAGCTTATAACCAAAGAAGTCTGTAACAATTTCAAAACCTGAACTTTCCCTGTCAGGTTTTATTCACCTGGCAGCCCTGCAGTCTGAGAGCACCACATCTACACTCTAATAACCATTAGCAATAATTGGAAGACAATAAAAAACCCATCAGAGCTCAAGGTAGCCAAACAACCAAGTCCTACAGACTGCTGAGCGCCTCCTGTGCCCGAGGACTACCAGGTTTGTACTGCACAGGCAAAAGGGGAGGTGTCTGCCAGAGGCTCCCATGCACCAGTGGAGCTTTGGAAGCTCTTCTGGAGAAGCCTTTTGCTGCTTGCATCTTCTCAGTTTAGCACTGACCACCCTGGTCCCCAGCCAACATCTGTCATCTCATTACTGCCTTCAGAAACTTGTTCAGCTGGGGTTTTTTGGGGAGTTTTTTTGTTTGATCGGGATTTCCTGGCAGTTGCAATCACCACACCTTCGTATCACAGTTTTGAAATAGACCTCTTTCCCCAAAAGGAGGCTGATCTGGCTAAAACCATTCAGTAGTAATAACAGATACAACCCAGATTTCATGCAGTTCAAGTTTAATTGTTTAATGAATGCATAAAGGTCATCACAGCAGATTGCTTCCTGCCTCCTCTCCATTAAGGCAACAATGAGGGCACGGGATGCAATTGCATCATATTATCTAGTAACTTCTGCTGCTGCAACACCATCAGGAACATGCAAAACCTTCTCCAAATTTAGCTGCAGCAAACTGGCAGTGCATTGCCCTACATTTTCAATAGGCAGTTCAGCGTTCACAGATGCCTTTTGCCATTTTTCTTCTTCCTTAATACCACAGTTCCCAATTATTCCTGGTACTAATTAAGGCAAGGAAAATAGCAATTCAGAAAGGGTGCAAATGGTTTACATTTATTTTGTGGTTAACAACATGGTGATGCTATTAGGTCACACCTTTTCCATGTAGGAATTTGACTCTGCTCACAGACAGCAGCACTTGCAAACAGGCCCTCGCCGAGCACAAAGCATCAAGGCAGAGGCTCCTCAGCTCACCCGAGTTCCTGCTGTGGTTTACTGCAACCCAGCACAAGGGGATGGATGGTTCCTCCCTCCCTTGGCTGGGAAGCAGAGATGTCCAAGAATAAAATGTGCTCTCTTTGGCTCCAAACACTTCAGCTATATCCAGGACAGCCTTTAGGAAGCACAGAAGGATACAGGTGGGAAAACCGAGCTGTCTCCACACCACTACCCTTAGTCTGCTTTGAAGTGGGCTTCTGAACCGTACACAGACTTTTCTAAAGGTAGCAACTCTCTTCACCAGGAGGACCTTTCAATCCTCTTTGAGCACTGTTTTAAGATGCTACCCCACCACTTCAATAACAATTTGTTATTACCCTAATTACACGTGGTCTGAGAAAGTTTACTGAAAAATTATGAGCTATCAACACTGAACTGCTTTGCCACAGCACCACCGGGGCGGGGCACACAGCTGCAAGGCCATTCACCCCCCAGCCTGCTGGAAAGGCACAAGGGGCACGCCGGGGCTCCCCGTCCAGAAGAAGCCAGTGCTGGTTAACATCCAAAGGGCCAGGAAGGCCTAAAGCCTTAACAAGTTCAAGTTCTAATGACATGGATGCCTTAAGGGCAGAATTTTTCTCCTTTCTTGCTAAAACACTTGTGTTAGAGCTTGGAAAATGATACACATTTTACAAACCCATGCCTTAGATCACAGGATGGAGGTTTCAGTCAATTAATAAGGAATCACCTGAACACTTTAACGAGTGGGACACGGGATTTACGCGTCGAGCACCGCACTAAGTTGTGCCAATCCATATGTTCCCTTAATCTACACTGCTTTTTCCTGTAGCACTGAAGTACATTTATGCTAACACTGTACTTTTCACAGCAGCATTGTAGAGATATCTGAACCAGCTCCAAAATGGGAAGCTGGCTGCACTAATTAGCCTTGCTCAGAAAGGGCAATTAGCCCCATCGAGCACAGCCAGGACTGTCCTATCTTTAGGACCTAACCCAGTATCTTTATATGGCTTAATAACAACACACTGGGCATGAAAATGGACGAGCTTGCCCAGAGCTAGTTTGAATATATTTTTATCCTGCTTTACACAGACAAAACAAACACTAACATTTTGTATTTCTGGAAATAAGTCCCAAATATTTGGAACATATCCAATCAATGTTTTTTTATGAGCTAACTTCAAGTCTCTAAATGATGTAAGCTCCTCTACAGGAATTTATAAATAAAGAGTTCATCTACTGTGTTATGTGTACTAAGCAAGAAAGTTTTGATGATTTGAGAATTACATCTTCTACCATCACTGAAGTCTGCTTTGCATTAAGGTTTCATTACTATGATAAACTTCTATAACTGCAATAAACCTGTTGTATTTCTGCATACTTTTGTGGTTTGCCTTGAGATAACAGCATTAGAACGGGAGTCCCTTGTGTTCACCTTCATTACATTTCAGAGAACGAAAAGAAGCCAGGAAAAACAATGTCACTAAGGGAGATAACTACTGCCTTTAAGTATCTGTGCACTCCAGATGTGCTTTAACCCCTTTCATAACCCCTCTACAGATGTACTGGATGTACAGTTGCTCAGCTACTACCATGAAAGACATTAAGTGCAGGGAAACCTCTGTGAAGCCTACCTGCACAGCACACATCCCAACAAGATTCAAGCACTAGAAAGGCTCCTCATCACAAAGCGGAAGGAAACTGCAACTGCCTGAGGATTCCCTGACCAACAGTTTCAGGCGTTCCTTGCACAGAATTTGAAAGGTCCTAGAATTTGATTTCTCATAAAAAGAGTCCAAGGGCAATGCCTTCTTGACACTTAATGTGAGAAGTGTGTTTAAGTAGGAAAAAAAAAATTAAAGAGTATTCCCATTAACACAGCGTGCACTTTAGCACTCAGCTTCTTTGTACTTAATTTCTTGGAAGCCATGCAAACCCTCCATCTCTCCGAGACCAAAAAGACAGCAACACTTAAGTTAGCACAGTCTCACACCACAAAAACAGCTGGCTACTACAAATACCTTTTATAAAAAGAAGCACCATCCAACCCCTAATTTTTCACAACTCTTACACGAATTCCTGCAACCTGCTTGAAAATTATGCACAGATGGAGCTCTAGAAACCCTAGACGTATCCCATAGAAACAGAAGAGAAAAATCTCCACCTACTCTTGCGTCTCCCATCATCACGGACGTTGCCCGCTGCCCCCCCCGCTTCCTTTCGAGACCTCGGGATGCCGGGGCCAGCCGGAGCAGCGCGGTGCAAGTAAGAACAGGTTTAAGAAGCGAGAACTCATCGCGCCGCTTCCCCATTCCCTGTGAATCAACACCCTCCTCCCTCCTCCTCCTCCTCAGTCTCACCACCGCTCCATCACAAAACTGTTAATGGAAAGGCTCCAAACCCTAGCATAGGCGGAGGGGAAACACACATCCCTAATCGCGATCTTTGCTACGCGAAACTAAAGCGTTACAAGGACAAGAAAGGAAAAAAAAAAACCCAAACCGCATCCATTGTGCCCCGAGAGCCGCGCGGCACATCCAGCGCGGCGCCGTGTTTCAAGGGCACGGAGGAGTCAGAAGCCCCGGGGTGTACCAGTGCCTCTCGCCAGGCGCCTGCCCCGGCACAGGCATCTGGGTGCTGCCCACAGCGTCTCTCCGGTTACGAGAACGCGGCACCCGCCCGGAG
>NW_008628468.1:0-932 GCF_000691845.1 Merops nubicus
TACAGGGAAAAAGGCTCGCCTTAAGTTAGCCAACAATGCAAATCAGATAACAATGCAGAACAAACAAAATACCACAGCCAAGCAATTTCCATGTCAAACATCCCACTGCTCAGAACCTCCATTTGTAAGTGTGAATTGCAGACTAAGCTTCCTGCAAAGTCCACAGAGAGGTTAGTGCGTACCTTGCCACCGGGTACCATCGCACCGCAATTCCGCTGGCGGAGCCTTTTCACCCCTCGCCTTGTCTTCAAATGGAAATGATTCCCATTGGCCCAAGGTGTCCATGTAAATAGGTGTAAATGAAACCAGATTATGGCTTTCTCTCCAGCCCCCTCCTCCCCGCTCCCCTCCCCCTGCTCCCAAGGCGATTGTCATATGATAGCAAAGAAGTGGCACATTAATGAAGCGCCTCTACAGGGGTCTTTTCTGCTCATGTCACCACATAAAACTATCAGATGGTTAGAGGAAGGACATGGAGGCAACTACTTAGCTCATCGCGGCTGTAGAGAAGCAGACAAGCCTCTCCTACAGTCCAGCTGCCGGTGGTGGAAAAGAAGCTGATTCAGCCCGCGGAGGAGAAGGGAGGGGTGGACAAGAGGATTCCCAAAACCAAGCTGCCTCCTCAGGACTAAACCAGAGCAGAGTGGCCGTGAAAGGAGCCAGATACCCGCCGGAGGAGCTAGGTGGGAAAGAGCCCAGACTCCCAGCTGCATCCCGGATGCGGACTGTCAACTTCCAGCAACTTTAAGGTGGGCATACGCAGGGCTGGCGTGGAGTAGGGTGGAGATGAGGGGAGGGGATGGGAGAGGGTCTCCTTCTCCTCCTCGCCGAGACCAGAAGGCAGAGCCATCACTAGAGTAACTTTGTGGGCGCGGGCTGCTGCGGGAAGGCCAGGCTGGGCGAGGTCGGAGGTGGGAGAAAGGCGCATCGTT
>NW_008628469.1:0-239 GCF_000691845.1 Merops nubicus
CAGCCTGTACGCCAGCCCCCCAACCCCAGCCCTTCTGCTGCCCCCAACCCCCTCCCTGGGCACTCCTGCAGCTCTCCTTCACCACCTGCACCTCGCTCTAAATGAGCATCCTCCAGCCCAGCCTGAGGGTGGGGGCTGCCCCTCACCTTGGCAAGGAAGGCGCCCGTGGCAGAGGAAGAGCCTGCCCCACCACTGCTGCAGCACAAGGCCCTCACCGTGGCAAAGATCAGGCTTTGCTG
>NW_008628469.1:512-902 GCF_000691845.1 Merops nubicus
GCGGTGGCTCTGAAGGGTTGCTGGTGCGGGAGCAGGGCTGGGGAGCAGGCAGCAGCACACGCAGGAGCCCATGCTCAGCTTGCTGCAGGGCGAGGTGGGGGAAGCTGGGTCTCCCCCCACCCACCCCCAAGTCTGTGTAAAAGTCTCCTTCCCACAGAGTGCAGTGCCTACAGGATATGGCTGGCTGGCTTTGTGGTTTTGTTTTTTAAACAGTTCCCAAAAAGCATCAAAAGTAGCCCCAAAAAAACTCTCCCTGGTGGTCAGCTCGATCTGGTACTAAAAAGTGCAAAACTGTATCACAAAAACCGTTCAAAAGTTGTAAGAAAGCGGGGAGGGTGCAGAGGTGGCTGGGGTGGGAGGAGGCCAGATGCCATTTGCCCTGGCTCCCCT
>NW_008628470.1:0-14109 GCF_000691845.1 Merops nubicus
GAGGGTCTCGCTGCTCTTCCCCCTGACCACCTCCCCCCAGCTGCAGTCCCCGGCTGAGGATCCTGCTATCCTGAGGAAAGATTCTCCACAGATAGGGAGCCAGAAGTTTACTTCATTATCTGGAACAGCTTATTCTAAACTAATTTCTCATTAAGAGATGAGGAGGAGGATTAAAAAAAAGCCCCAGAAGATGAGAAGCGTTTTATTTATCGTAGGGAGAACAGCAATTGAATGTTCACTCCTATTAACTAGGCTGGGTCCGTGCCCTTGATGAGTTTTACCAGTCAGGCTGCGTAGCTGAGAAGAGGGAGCAGACTGTTCAGTCTGTTCAGTGCCTCCCCTGAGCTCAGCCCAGTAACTCGCCACGCACAGATGCCCACACGATTTTGGAGCCCTGACCCACCTTTGGGGGTGGGAAAGAGGAGGCTGTTGGGTTGGGTTTCCCTTCAGACACAGCCTGGTCTGTAGCTGGTGTTAATTATTCTGTAGATGGGTTGGGGTTTAACGTAGATTTTTCTGGTGGGGCTCAGCCTCTGCAATTCTTGCTGCTGTAGGAAAGCTGTAGGAACTTGAAGCTCTGAAGTTGCTCATGGGAGCACCTCGTTATCAATAAAATCCTTATTGCAAAGCCAATGAAACCCAGCCCCGTGGAGGCTTTCCTCAGGAGCACAAGGAGTGATGCTGGCAGCCTGGAGCAGGTGAGTGGGGCTGGTGGCTGGAGCTGTTGGGTTTGTCAGTGAGGGGAGAGTTAAATAGCAGCATGGCTTGGGTGCTCCTTCATAAATGTGTTCCCTCACTCCCCAGGAAGGTTTTCCTTCTGTTTAGTCCTCCTCTTCCTCCCCTCCCAAAACGCGATGCCCTCGGGTGTGCCAGCTTTCTCCTCTGCCTCGGTTACTATGGTGTTACTATGTGAAGGCAGCTGGTCTGGTAGCTCCTGGAATTATCTACAACTTGGGTTTGGAGTCCAACCGAGGGCTGTGGGTCTGTATCCATCCCTGTCCAGCCTGTCCCTCTGTGCACTGGGATGGATTCACAGGCAGCACTCTTGGCAGGGCACGGCCGTGGCTCCGTCCCCTGGGAGTCTCCACCAGGTTATGGGGCCCGAGGAGCTGCTGCTCTGTGTGAGGTGGTTGTGTGGGTGCATCTCTTGTTGTTTCTGAACATGGGGCCAGATTTTGGGCAGTGATGAGCCCTGGAAGCCCTGCAGGTGTTCATGCCCTCCAGGGACTGGACTGCCTGCTCCCTGCCCAACGCAGGCAGGGCCGTAGCGCTCCCAGAAAACTGCAGATCTGTGGAAATCTGGGCAAACAAAAGGCAGAAGATGGGAGCAGATGTCTCCTTGGCCACCACCATCCTGCTCAGCCTGCCCAGCTTGTGCAAGCAATCCCATGAAGCTGGCTTGTTGCTGCCCACTTTGCTGCAGGGGGTCCCTTGTTCCCTATCTCCTGATATTTTCTTTCCCTTTCTTTTCCACCCAATTTCTATGTGAAAAAGCACAAGGGAAATTCACCCTGTGTAGAGATGCTCGGTTTGCCCGTGGTTAATGTGAGTTCTTGTCACCCCTGGGAGATGGCATGGCCCTGGAATAGAGGGATTTACTTGGGAGAAAAGTCCAGGGACAGGTTGAGGTTCTCCCCACCCTGCTCATCCTAAGGAGGATTCACCCTGTTCAGACTCCGAATCATTTGGAGGTGCCTCAATCTTTGCATTAACTAAATAAGAGCCCAAGATGATGTGTGTAACTTAGGCACCTATTCTGGGTCAAATGAGTCTAGTCCTGTGACAGAGGCTAATTTGGAGAAGACCCTGCTTGATGGTCTTTGTGGTGAAGGTCTCCAGCATCTCTCCCTCTTGCAGTTGTGATGATTTGTCTCCTTTGTTGAGTAGAAGAGGGGTGATGTTTCTAATTAAAAAGGAAAAAAAAAAGTCTTGTACTTCTCCCCTTCTTTGTTTGTTTGGTTTTTTTCCCCCCCTTTCTTTCTGGACAAATGTTCTAAATAACAATGCATAAAATACAAATGGAGTGAGTTTGTGTGAAGCGACTGGAGAAGCCCCTGGTCGCTGAGGACTGTGGTGGAGCTGGAGGAGCTGGTGATGACACATGGCACAAGAGCAGAGCCCAAGCTGGTTGTCACCAGAGGCAGTCAGGGACGTGGCTCCTTTTGGTGTGGAGGATGTTCTGATGCCTATCAAAGCCTTCCTGGTTTCTTCCTCTTCTCCCCTTTCGGAGAGATGCTGTGTGAGGGGGCCCTCGCCTCTTTCTACAGGCATCACAGGGTGGTGTTTGCCTGGACTCCCTTTTTATCTGCCTGTGCCTTTCACTCCTTATTCCTGCTTTATTTTTAGAAACAGAAAAAGTGGAGAATGAACCTTCTGAACTGGGTTCAGTTGCAGTGATGGCTTTTGCAACCTTCCTCCTACAGAAGGCAAGCGCTGGCCTTGCTGCTCCAGCCAGGCCCCCCCTGTGTGTTTTAGCACTTGTCTGGGGAGAAAAAAAAAACTGAAAAAGAAATAGCATGGTGTTAAAGTTGCAAAAGTTTCCATTCTAGCTCCACCCAACCCCTCCTGCCCAGTAATGCTCAGAAAATTCAGTCTGGGTGATGGGGCTTCCCTGCCTGCTGTGCTGCTCAAGTGGAAGGGGAAGAGCTTTTGGGTTTTTTTGCTTTGAATACAGAGATGCTTGAGAAGGCCCCGCCAGGAGCAGGGTGGGGAGTGAGCCCTGGAGTTTGGCTGGAGTGTCCTCAATAAAGAGCCTGGGTGGGATAGGTTTAAATAATGAGCATTAAAAAGTCCCTGAGGCAAGAGGCAGATGAATCGGTTGGAAGGAGCTTCCAGCCTGTTCAGGTGGCTCTCTGCTACTTCTGTTGGTGTCTTTTAGCTCTTCTTCTCCTGAATAGGTTCTTGGGGTTCTATTCAGGAGGAGTTCTTGGCCCTACAGGTCCAGAGGGGATCAGTTTGCTCCCATGGGGGTGAGGGGTGAGTCCCTCCTGGAGCCTGCCTTGGTGTGCAGGATGCTCACGCACGCTCCACTCTCACACCTCCATCCATAAAGAGGTTTTCATGAAAGTTATGAAAAATTTGCTTTTGGAAATGGCTCAAGCAAATATTTATTTCCCTAAGGTGTCAGGCCAGTATTGCACAAATGCTTGAATCATAGAATGGTTTGTGTTGGAAGGGACCCTAAAGATCATGATCAGGGACGCCTCCCACTAGACCAGGTTGCGCAAGGACCTCTCCAACCTGGTCTGGAACACCTCCAGTGATGGAGCAGCCACAGCTTCCCTGGGCCGCCTGTGCCAGGGTCTCACCACGGTCACAGTGAAGAGCTTCTTCCTTACATCTAAACTAAATCTCCCCTCTTCCAGTTTCAAGCCATTACCTCGTGTCCTGTCACTACAAGCCCTTGTAAAAAGTCCCTCCCCAGCTTTCTTGTAGGCCACCTTCAGATACTGGAAGGCTGCCAGAAGGTCTCCCTGGAGCCTTCTCCACTCCAGGCTGAACAACCCCAACTCTGTCAGCCTGTTGCCACAGAGGAGGTTCTCCAGCCCTCTGCTCATCTTGATGGCCCTCCTCTGGGAGGAGAGCCCTAAGTCCAATGGTTGAGTTGTCCCACAGGTGGAGGGTGTGGTTATTGCTGAAAGCTTGTGCCCTGCTGTCTGATGGAGCTCATTCTTCTGTCTTCCCTAAATAATCAGGAATCGGTTGGTATCTGTGTGCCTTCAAAGAGGGACTGAAATTTCTTGTGTGCTCTTAAAATGGGAAGAATAAAGAGTTTAATTTGAGAGGACAGAAATTAGGCTTGAGGCTCTTGGATGCTTGATGCTGTAGCTCTTCATCTTCAGATCTCCTCAGCAGGGGAGTCACAAGGGTCTTTGCTGTAGCACACCAGAGTACTTTGAGGTATACTTTGTGTAAGAGGAAGTTTGAGATGAAGTTGTCTTGGATGCTTTTTGATGTGTAGCATATTTAATGAACTGAGGTCTTGGGTCCCTGTGTTAAGGATCTAGCCCTACTGCTGGCTTCTCATGCTTAGGGCAGGCTTCAGTGCCTGGAGACCTTGCTGGTGGCTACCAGGCACTGGTAGCACAAGGACCACAAGAATCCTTTGATACTAGCTGACGTGCTGGGCTTTCTTTTGCAGCCTGTGTTGTGCCTCTTGGCTCTGATGACCATCTCTACAAGGTTGACCTCTAAACCAGCACCTCAGGCACAGTGCTTTGGAGACATGGATGGGTTGGATGTGGCACTAGTGACGTTGACGTGTGGTTCTTTGCAGCCCTGGTGAGATGGGTGTGCTCAGTCTTTGCATTAAGGTTAATTGGCTCCTACATGTGGCCCTAGTTGTAGGGTGGTCCTTAAGAGATGAGTTCTCCTGAGACATGTGCAGGAGGTTACGTGGGACTCTGGGGTCCTGCTTTGGTTTAAGTGGGATGTAAATGCAAACTCCTCTTCTGAAACGTATCCTGCTCTTCCCTTCTTCACTAGGAACCATTTCCACGTCAGAAAATATTTAAGATGAAGGGAATGTTTCTGTTTCTTGGAGGCAGAACTCATTCAAAACCCCCAATCCAGGCAGCCTCCTCCAGAGCTGCACTCCCAGAGGGGAGCAGAAGCAGACTGGTGGTCTGGCCTCAGAGCAAGCAGATGAACATGAATGTTTCTTTGAGCCCATAATCCACCTGTTGGGTCCTGCTCCTCTGGTCCTGTGTCCCGTGAGGAGTGGCAGATGTTGGAACAGCAGCCTGAGCTCCCAGCTCCAGCATCTGGCACGCTTGTGTTGTGCTACAGGCAGGAAGGATGGAGGTGAGGGGATGTAGCAGCTGCTGCACGCCTGCAGATCCTGTGCTAGCACAGCTTCTGGAGCTTGGAGAGTTGGCCCTGGCCATCACAGGAGTGCTTATAAAGGCACTAGAAGTGCAGATGCTTTGGAGGAGGCACCTTTGGAGCCGGCGTGCTGGGGGCTGCTGGTGCAGAAGCCCTCTCTGTGGATAGTCACTGCCCTGTCTTGGGGGCACGTGTGGCTTTGTCCCTTTTCTGGGGTGAGGACAAAGCCCCTGAAGCCCATCAGAGCTGCTGATGGGGCAGGTGCCACCATGGGACGTGTCTCCCATCATCACCTCCCCTCCCTGCTCAGGCAAACCCCAGGTCCCACCTCAGTGGGCAGGTTTTCAGGCTTGGAGCTGGGGGCTGGTCCCACTCACAGGGAGCTTTTCCTGCTCCAAGTGGACAAGGGTAGGGTCAGTGTAAGGCAGCAGGAGGATGGGATGAAGAACAAAGGTGCTGATGAACATGGAAGGGGTTGCATCACCTTCCCAAAATGTCTGCTCCAGAGCTGGCATTGCTGCTCTGCTGGGGTTGGGTTTGTCACATCCCTGCAGGCCTGAGACTGGGCAGAACGTTCCAAAAAAATTATATTGGATTTAAAATGGCATTGATTTTTTTTTTTTCCCCTTTATTATTTTTTTGGCGTTTTTCTTCTAATTTAATCAATTCCCCACTGCGTTGTAAATTCCGAATGTGAATGGGAAATAATCCCACCAGGACAATAATTAGCATGCCACCAGCAGATGAAGAAAAGCCAAACTGCTGAGCCGATTGGTGAGCGCTGACTCTCTTCAGAATTAATTTCAATAATCACATCTCCTGTTAAAATGAAGACAGGGTGGGGAGGAAGTCTTAAATTTTCCTCAGGCTGAGCGTAGTGGAGAAGGGTATGTGCAGTGTGGCTGCTCTCCCTGTGATTATAAAAAAAGAGATGAGGGTGGATGTGAATTATTGCTAATTTTGCAACTGAGAAACTCCATTTTTGTTGCTTTTCTTTGGGGGGTGGGTATAGAAATTGTGGAGTTAAATATCTATAATTTTATGTAGGTGTGTGATGGGAAACCCCTGTGGGGTTGTACCTGGCAGCTGGCCTAGCTGTGCACCTGAGTTCACTTTCAGTGATAGAAGGGATGGTTTTTATCTCCTAATGATGCTTTCCCCCTTCTGGAGCAGCCCTGGTTGTCCCTTGGCTATGACCACCTCACCAGGTGATGCTGCTAGCAGGTGTTGTACCAGAGCATCACTTTAGAGGTGCTTTTTCATTCCCATTTAAACTGAATTTTAGGACCATTTTCCACGTTGTGATACAGCTCAGTGCTTGTAGACCTAAAAATATTTCCTTTAGAAACACAGGGGGTGTTCTGCTGAAGTTCTGGCCCTGTGAGCGGGCCACAAGGTGCTGCAAAAGTGAGAAATCCTGGTGATTTTCATGAAATAACCATTTTATTGAGGTGTTTGCAGGCTTAGGGCAAGTGGAGGGGCTTGTGATGTGAAAATTCCCTCTGGGTGAGCCCTGTGCAGGACTCAGGAGGTGAATGGGGTGACAGCCAGGAAGGAGCCAGGTCCCAACGAGCACCCTTGGTGTGTGGCTCTTGGGTCCCTCCTGAAGGCTCAGGATATGGGGACGTTGGCAGATGTTCTTCAAAAAAATAAAATGAAGCCCCTCCAAGTGCTTTGAAACAGTATTTGTTATTTTACCCATCAGAGCTGGGGGGAAGGCAAGCCAGCAGGTCACTGCTGGATTTTCGTTGCATATTTTCCTCGTGTTAGAGGAGGTCTCAAAGAAATATCACATTGTTTCATTTCCCTTCCACTATTCATGGATTTCTAAAAATAAAAGCTAATGTCAGCAGCCCTACAATAACGACTGAGTGAATGTGCACGTCCTGCACCCCATGAAATGATTTGGGTTTTCTTTTTTTTGGTGAAAAACAAGATTTAGCTGATAATCATATGAAGACCTATGGATAAAAATCTCTCTTTTTCAAACCACCTCACTGATTTTTGCCTTTTTTGCCTTTTTTAAAATGCCATTAATGAAGTTAGAGGCCAAAAATCTTTTTGAAAGCAGAGACCAAAAGAAGTCACTTGAGGTGAGTAAACAAGTTGGCTTTTTTTTTTTTAAAGAAAGCCCAAAAAATGACCTACTGCTGCCTGGGATGTTAAGGGTACCTTAAATACAGAGTCTCCTTCAGTGCTGACAGGCATCCCAAACAGCTTTTATAATAAATCTCTAATTATAGCTTAGTGACTCCATAGGTTCTCTGGCTCAGCTTGGGAAAATTGGACTGAAAACCAGGGAGAATATTTCTATTTTCTGCAGCTGATGGGGGAACCTGGTTTAGAGCTGGACCTGGTGAGCGTGGTGCAGAGTGGTGTGTTTATAGAGTATTTTAGGCTGCTGCTTGCTGCTGAGTGGTACATTTTTTTTTTCCTGTGTTAAACTCTGCATTTTGGGAACTATTTCCTGAATGCATTGGTGTGGATTCCTCAATCCAGAGCCCAGCTGAGCTGGTTGGAGAAGGGTTGGGCTGGTGGCCAGCTCCTGGAGCCCATCACTATCTCCTGACGTCTGACACTTGGATTAAAGCCCAGCACTCAGAACTGGGGGACTTCAGGGAAAAATCTCAGCTTTGTAAAGAAAAAGCACCTCCAGAGTTACATAGAAAAGCTGGAAAAAATGGGAATTCTTGGGCAGGGAGGGGTGGGCAGATGCCTTGCTCTCACTACCTTGTGTTAGCCTGGTTATTTCCCAGTATCCCAGACTGGGAGCTGGTGCTGTGGTGTTTGGGGCTTGACGTGGTTTTGGAAGCTGGCACAGCTGAGATGGGCAAGTTGACTCTGTTCTCCTCTCCTTATTTCTGCCCTCCTTCATTTCAATACCATCTCCTGGGAGATTCCAGCTGAAATCTGTTTCTTCTGCCTTGTGTCGTGGATGCCAGGTCTGGTTTGGGGCTTTCTCTGGCACAGGAGGGAGGAGCAGCAGGACAGAAGAGCTGTGCCTGCTGTTGGGTTGGGTGTGTGCGTGGGCATCCCTGCAAAGAGACCCTGTGGGTCTTGCCCACTTGCTGGGGTGTGGGCACAGCCCCTCTCCCACAATCAGCAAAGCTCTCTGTCCGTGCCACCAGGGTTTGTCCTCCTCCATCAGGACCTGTGTGTCCCCCAGGCTTTGATGGACCTGCCTCCTCGTGCTACTGAGTCAGTGTTGGGGCTTATTTCCATTTATATTTCCCTTGGAAGCTTAAATTAAGAGGTTTGTGAGACTGCTGCTCTGAGCTAAGGGTTGAGGATAATGGTGGGTGGTGTTCTGCTGGTGCAGAAGCTCCTGGAGAAGTTTGGCATGAATTAAACAACAGGGAGAGATCACAGGGGCAAAGATAGGGAGATGTAGGGGCTGAGGGGGAGCAGAGAGCAGAGCAAAACCTTTTTTTTTTGGCAGGGCTAAGTGGCTAGGCCATGGACACACATTTTAGGCAAGCAAAGTGTCCCTGCTGAGCGCTGGACTTTAAAGTTCCCTTCCAACCCAAACCATTCTATGATAACTCATCGAAGGTTCCTTCTTCTTGGCCATCAGTCCTTGAAAATTTGGATCATGTTTGCAGTTCTGCTTGATAATTTTCCTTCAGAATCATGTCTAGACAGTTACCTTTCTTCTTCTCCTGGATGAAAGGGGAGGTTCTCACGACCCCAAGAGCTGAAGCTTCTCCTGACTGATGCTCCCAGCAAGATCATCTTTTCTTTCTCCAAATATTTGGAAGCTCGTGATAAAATTACACGGCTTTGCCAGTGCCATTTTGGGTGCTCTTTTTGTGCCAAATCCTGCTAATTTATCACAGCTTTGTAACAGTAGCTGCTGGAGGGGGAGCTGTACAGGAGAAGTGCTTTCAGAGGAATGCTTTTATAAAGGAACACTGTCCTGAGAAAAAAAACCCCAAACAACCCCAAGTGCCTTGAGGAGGGGAGAAAAAAATACCCCAAGCCCAACATTTTTCTTGTGTTCTTGTAAAATGTGGGTGAATAAGGTTTTGCTTCCATTTCTAGTGATTTTGTTTGTCTTCTTTGTACAAACAAGCACTGCTGTGCTCCAGGCATATTTCTTTTTTTAAAGGGGAAAAAAAAAGACATTTAGGTTCTGACTAAGAAATGCCAAAATCCTTGTTCTGTGTCAGTGCCCCCAGGCTGAGCCCCTGCAGGAGCTGGGATCAGGACCCAACTGGCAGCTTGCTCAGACAGGGCTTGATCCATGCAGGCAGAGCAAATTTGGAAGACCAAAGAGGGGCCTGTTCTTCTGTCCCACCTTGAGCAGGAGGAGGGTGCAGGGAGAAGACAAGGTGGTGGGGTCTCTGAGCAGCTAAAGGAGTAGGAAGGGAGGATGTGTAGCCCCTGGGGGGGGGGTTGTGGTGTGCTCAGCTCTCCTACCTGCCCTGGCTCCCACTGACCTTCCCTTTGTGGCCACTGCTGAGTTGAGCTGTTTCTGGTCTCTGCAAGAGCTGGGGATTTCTCAGTGGTAGAAACATAGAGCTTGTCTTCTGATGTTTGCCTCAATTAAAAATGCTTTTTCTTTAAAAACAGGATTTTTGATGGGAAAACATGCTATAAAATCACACTAGTGACTGAAAGAGTTTTGGCTGCTGTGTTACAGCCAGCACCTAAAGATGCTCTTGAATCCTGCCCCCCCTGAGGAGAACTTTGCTCCATTTTCAATTTTGGTTTGGGTCATTGTGTGCTATTCTTAAGTAGCCATTTATTCTCTTTTCCACCTCTTTGGCACAGAAACAAGAGAATAAAACATTAAAAGAGGAATGTGATTATAATCCTGTAAAAATTGACAGAGGGATTTGGCAGCAGTTGCAGCTTCTGAATGTAATACATAATATTTTAGTCGTTGTTTAAAATGATTAACTTCCAGGCTGACACTTGAAATGACAAATCACCTTAAAAAGATATTGTGGACAGGGTAAAAACTGTCAGTGTGGGTTTTTTTTTTTCTTTGCTAACTGTGGAGTATGCACCAAAAAAAAATAGGATCCTTTGGCTTTAGCTGAGCTGGATGTGGAAGCTGAGAGCAATGAGGTCCCTTGGATTCATAATTAGCATTATAATATTATCCTTACTGCTGGCTCCCAAGGGTTTTTTTTACCTAAGGGCACTGCTGCCTGTCCCAGTGTGCTCAGGGGGACTTTGTGGTCAAGGGGAAGTTTTCTTTGGACCAAACTTATTTTTGCTTTTATCCCTTTGCTCCCACAAACTTGTTGGAGAGTGGGACCAGCGAAGGCAGCTGGAAGAGGCTGGAGGTGAGGGCAGGGGAGAGTTTGGATCTATTCCTCAATTTATGGACAGTTTTGGTACCATCCTCGACGTGGAAAGCAGATCCCTGGGGACTGACAGATTTCCCCATCCCAGAATATCCCAGCTCCCAGCAGGAGCTGGAGCCAGTGATGCAAACCCCGTGGGCAGCGTGGGGCTGGAGCTGCTGCTTCCCACCCCTTGCAGGATGCTGGGGCTGGAAGGGAAACCAGGGCTCTTCTGTTCCAGCCTGACTGGCTGATCCCACAGCCCACCAGAGCCCTGCAGAAAATGTGTAACAGTGGAATGATTTCTGCTCTCGAATAATAAGATAGTGGACTGGGCATTTTTGTGTCCCCTGTGGTCCCCAGAGCATCCTTGTGGGCAGTGGATTGAAAATCTGAGGAGTGAGGCTGCTCTGTGGTTTCCTTTTCTTGGAGTGAGAAGCCAACTGTCACTGGCTGAGCTTTGATGCTTGATGCTTCTTATAAACCCAACCTGGATGAGATTTAAAATGTTTAAAACTCTGCAATGGGAATTTTTAGCTTAATGAGGATATTCTGTAATTCCTTCTCTTTGTGATGGGGAAAAAAAAGGACTAAGGTAGGTGTGAGTTGGACCATGGCTCTAAAGTCTTGTATATTCTTGGAGATGGGGGATAAAACTCCTTTCTCCTTAGCTGAAAATAAACATCCTGGAGTAGGTAGGTGTGTGGTGCAGAGGGATGGGGGAAGGTGTCTTCTGGTTCTGGCAGGAGAGAGGAGATGGGCTGGAGGAGCTCCAGAGAGCTGCAGGGAGATGGACTGCAGGCCTAGAAACCACTGCCCCGAGCAAATCAGAGTGGTTGGGCTCCAGATAAGAGAAGAGGGAGAGAGGAAAAGGTCTCTTCTGGTGCCTAAGAGGGAAGGTGGAGTTTGCTTTCCATGGTCACAGTGGATAGGGCCAAGAGGTCATGGTCCTACAACTGTAGAGAGAAAAGTTCAGATTAAATATTGGGCAATACTTGCCCGAAAAGTGACCACTGGATTCGATGGTTTGAAGAGCTTGTGGAACATCAGTTGTTGGCAGATGGAAATGGCTTGGAGAGATCTTCCTGATACTTCTTGGTGGTGGTTCTTGTGAGATGAAGGTGCAGTTTATTCACCTGCAAGTGGGAGTTGTCTCAGTGCTTTCCTGTGTTCCCTTCCTACAGCGTGGTGAGGTCACAAGTTCTCAGGCTGGACTAAGCAAGAGATGCCAGAGGATGTTCTGAGGCTTAAATTTTCAGGCACTTAAAAAGGTTGAAGTGACTAAAGATAATGTAAGTTTGCATGCTTGTCTACAAAAGCAGATGTGGGCTAGAAATATTTTCTGCTCTCTGATTCTAAAATGGGATGTTCTGGGTGTTAAATTGTCTGACTTGCCTCTCTCTGTGATCATCCTCCCCAGGACACCATCTCCCTTGAGCTGGAAGAGACAGAGATGGGCTGGGAGCAACGTTGCCTTTAGTGATTTCTCTTTAAAGAAATAGCAGTGAAGACAAGTTCCCAGCTCTGTGTAAAGCCTGGAGAAATAGAAACAGCTACTTTAGAGAGCCCAAATTGTAACTAGTCGGTTCTTTAATTGTACCTTGGGAACCTTTTTAAACCAGCGTCCCACACGCAGCAGAGCAGCTCAGGGTGGGTTCTGCAGTGTCCTCTCTGCATTCTTTCCTCCAAGACTCTTACCAAAGATGCCAGAGAGCTCAGGAGAGGAGCAGAGATGCTGCTGTCCCCTCGTTGGGGAGCCTGCAATGTTGTGCAAGTCGTTCCAGGACGTTGACACAAATTGCTGGAACGAAAACCTGCTCCATCAGCAGACCACTGTTTGGTTCTTTATTATATGTTAAACTTTTTCTGGCATAGAAAAGGTTGTCACCTGTTATGTCAAGGCCCTGGCATTCAACACTGGGATCTTTCCAAGCGTGTTGAGACCTCATTGGCTGAGAATAAGCCTGCCCTTCTTTTTAGGGGAGGAAAAAAAGAAGAAAAGCAAGGAAAGAAAAGAAAAAGCTGTGGCTTTTAGCAGACATTTCAAGTATTTCTTTCTTGTTCTCTGAACTCTTGTCTTTTGCCAGACTTGGGACTGAATTTTCCCCCACTTGTGTGCTCACTTTGCTTTTTTTTTTTGTGAATTAAATCAGAAAAATAACCTCCAGGAAAATAACCTACAGCCACCAGCCCTGTGAGGAGCTTTGTCTGAGCGTGGCTCTACCTCAGGGAGCATCAGGACACCTGAGAGCTTAGCAATGGAAAAACCTTTATGTGTCCTTCAACACTTGTCCAGTTCCTTTGGCTTCTTTAAAGTTTTCTTTAACTCCTGCTGGAGCTCACTCTGTGTGGTGATGGCCAGAGGGGGTGCTTCTTGGCTGCAGGATTTTGGATGGGGTTGGAGGACACCTTCCCAAGTTGTCATGCTGGTTATCTGGTTAAATCTCTCCGTGCTGCTTGTTGACTTATTTAGTTTATTCAAAGGAATTCCCTGGTGGTGAGCAAGGGGTGCAGTCAGCAGGACCCAAGCTGAGCAGATGGGTGGGGCTTTGGCCAGGGACTTTACCCTGGGCACACACACACTGGCTGGAGACACCAGGGACGTGCTGCTGGGGGAGGAGAACCTGTTGCTGGAGCAGCACCCGAGCCCCAATTTTCCTTTCCTCTGGAATCACAACATCATTTTCCTATTTTTCAGCCTTGTTACGAGCTCTGGCTCACCTTTTTCCAGGGTGACTCTTCATTTTTCAGTGTGTTGTTTTCTCCCCCAGCCTGAACTCGATCCCAGAAATGCTCTTGGCTGGTCCCCCCTGTAGATGGTTGAGTTTAGAAATGATGAAATGCATCAGGCTGGCTCTGCTGCTCCTCCAGGGCTGAGGGAACAGCAATGGGAGGGCAGCAGAGGAAGATGGAGGGGAGAGGAAGCCCACAGCTCCAAGCAAGGTTATTTATAGCTGCAGGCTGTGGTGCTGTCGCTCAGGGTGCTGTGATTGCTTCTCTAAATATCTTCTTGGCCATTGAGGTTTCCAGCCCTGGAGCTGTGTCCCTGGTTTCCAGAAAAAGAACCCCAAAAGTCTGTGTTTTGGGGATGCTTCAGTGAGGAGGTACCATGGGAGCATGGCAGGGTGGTTCCCCTGAGCTGGGGAGCACCTTAGACCCATCAGTGGTTTATTTTCAGCCTTTCCCACCCAAGGGCCACCCTCTCCTCCAGAGGCACAGCAGTCACCTTGGGTGCCTTGTCTTCTCTTCCAGCCCTGAACCCTGGCGCAGCTGAAGCCACCACAGGCCCTTGAAAAATGCCCAGGGATGTGGAGGAAGAACTGGAGAACCCCAAGCTGAGGTGGTGGTCCCTCGTGCAGGTAGGTCATCGCTGCCACCTCGGGCTCCATGGGCCACCCAACCTTCTCCTGCAGCCCGGGCAGAGGAACCTGCTGCATTGCAGGGGACTCTCTGGAGGCTCTCCTAGCCCTAGGGCTGGGATAAGTGATCATGCAAGGATCTGCTCCCTTAACTTTTGAGCTGTGCAGGTCTTGGGTTGTGCTCCCTGGTGTCCCTAAGAAGTGGGCAAATTTTTTGGCTTCTGAACATCCCGCCTTGGATAGGACAGAGGACAAATGTCCTCTGCATTTGTCCTCTTCTCCTGGCTGGTGCTCCTCTATCTTTGTGCTGAACCACTGATTTATTTTTTTCCCCCCATCCCTAAGAACTCAAATAACTTAATAAATGTTCATCTGTCCTGGCTGGGGGATGAGGGGTCAGGAGGGTGATGCCTTTCCCCTTGGCTTCTGGGGATGGAAGAAGGAGGCTGGAAATGACACTCTGGTTTTTCATTGCACCCTTCCAGGTTTTTGAAGGAGGAATTTGATCTCATAGCAGTGCAAAGCCATTTTATTAGTAAGAAATGGAGCTTTATGGTTGAGGATTAGTGAGCAGACTGGCAGGGAATTCTGAGACAGGCCAGGGGGGATGGAATCAGTGGAGCTCCACCTGG
>NW_008628471.1:0-13441 GCF_000691845.1 Merops nubicus
TCTATATTGCAACTTTCATATAAAAGTCCAATTTATTATATCTACTGTAATAATACATTTAATATAGTATTAATGCAATAGTATAGACACAAAAAATCTGCCTTGCAAGTGTCTTAAACTCCGAATACATCTAATGTCTAATATAATAATCCATATAAAATAGTATTAATGATACTAGACACACAAAAAATCTGCCTTGCAAGTGTCTTATAAAAGTCCAAATTATTATATATATGTCTACTATAATAATATCTATTACATTAATATAATAGAGATTTTTGTGAATGATTTAGAGCACAAAAAGGTTCCTCTTTCCCCCTTGCTTTTCTTTTGCTGCACATTAAGGCAAAGAATAACCTGCTCTTGCATCCTTTCTGAATTTGCTTTAAATCACAAGTTTTAAAGTCATAGAATGGCTTGAGGACACAAATTTAATTTGGCCGGTGGGATGCACAGGGATACTTCTGAAACTGCCTCGCATGCAAACTCCTTTTCTTAATGTTCTTGGTATACTGAGTAGGCATTGTGAGCTGCTAAACCTGGCTTAAGCCTGGGTTTAGGCTTCTTCAGGTGGGATTAAACCCCCTAAAGTCAGCGTCAATGCCGTGAGGTGGGAGCGACGCCTTCTGAAACCTTCACGTAGCACAAAGTGGCCTCACAACTCCATGGGAGAAAATGGTGATTTCTCAAGTTGCATCACAATTACAATATTTGTAATAACAGGGGTGCAGTATAAATAGGCTCATGGCAGAGGGGAGCTAGATGGGTAATGAATGGGTGCGACCTGCCCCTTGCTGTCGTGGTTTTGCTTCCTGGCTCGTGCAGCCCTTCCCTCTCTATAACATCTGTTTTTCATCTGCTACAGGAAAGCCAAATAATTTCACTAAATCTAGGAAAAAACGTAATACTTTATAAAAAAACCCAAAAACAAAACAACAACAACAAAACCCAACAAAACATCATCTTGATGTTTGCTTAGTTTTTGAGTGGTTATGAATTGAATTTCTCAGCCTGGGTTATTGAGAGAGAGGGAGTGTTGACCTGGATGCTTGAGTGAACTCATCAGCTGATGGACACCATTACAGCTTAATGAGGTCAGAGCACCCCTTTCTCCTTCCAGGGCTCTGAAGCGAGAACATGAGCTGAGGTTGCTCTGGATTTTGGTGCATCACACCCTCCTCCCCCCCCCCCCGGCCACAGAGCATCCAAGGAGGTGATGAACATCATGGAGGTGACGTCCCTGATCACAACAGTCTTGTTTTGGTGGGACCGGCCACGTTTGCTCAGGCATTAAGCTCGTGGCAATCTCTGCCTGCAACAAAAATGTGCTTCCTAACTTGTCAAGTAGTAGATATATTGATATCAATATATAATAGATGAGCTATATTAAAAGAAAATAGAAGCATTAATAGAAAATCAGTATAAAATAGATGAGAGATGTGAATAGAAAATCGAAGAATTGATAATCAATATTTAATAGATGAGTTAGAAATATATGTACAAATCATCCATAAATAAGAAATAAAAATTATTCTTTTCTGTATATCTGCCCCTATAAGGTGGTTATTTAGACTAATTTTAAGGTTTAGAGGTATCGTGGGTCAGCATCTGCTTCATCTCCCAGCATTTAGCATCCCCCCTTAACCGAGGGTTTGAAATTGCACTGTATTGATCGTGGGGCTCTCAAGGCAGCGCGGCGGCTCTCAGCGAGGGCTCGGCGGCGTTTGTCTTCCTACGAGCGCTATCGACCCGAGGAGTCGGGTGCTCGAGGAATAGTTAGTGATTGTTTTTCCGTTAAGGGTGCAAAACTCTCACTGATCGTTAGATGTCTGCTTCTGCCTTTGCTGGGTGATTTTTTTGTTGCTTTGAAAGCTTTGTTACGGTAGAATTCTGAATAAGGAAAATATTTCTGCTTTTCTGTATTAATCACATCCTTTTGGGAAAAGGAGGTGGGAGAAGAGGCTTTTTGCATAACCTGGTTCTTACCCATCAGCTTGAGGTGTGAAGGATTCCTGTGAGCAAATCCTGAAGTCTGTAGGAGCTATGAGTTTACATTTTAACTTGGATAGCTGTAATTTTGAAATGGCTTTATGGTTATCAAAAGATCTTAAGTGGTCGGTTTTCCAAGGGGTTCAATTAAGTTTCTAGCTTTCAACTGGAAATTTAAAAAGTAAAATGGCTTTGAACTTACTGTTAGTATAAAGTAAAATCATTTTGAACTTAATAGTAAGTAAAAAGTAAAATAAACTTGCGCTCACTATTCCCTTTAATACTTTGAGAGAAAACACTTTGTTTCCATTTATTTAACTTGATTCAAACCACATTTGCTTCAGCTTCCTCCCACGTTGCCAGATCCATGGTTTGTTTCTCTTAGGAGCAAAATTTCTTCAGATAAAGATGTATGAGTTGGGGGCAGGGTGCTCTCAATTTCTCCAAAAGTGTTTTCAGAAGGAATCCTGGAGGTGTTTTATTTTCAGCCCCATCACCTTGGTTGAATGTTGTGTGGCTTGCTGTGCCAGGGACATGGTTAAGATGATGCAAGAGGTGACCGGTTCAGTGAGTTGGTACTTAGACCTCTTGATAATTCAGCGTGTAGATTTTCCTACCTCTTTCTACCTCTTCCATGAGTTATCTTCGAGGCATTTGTTTTCTAAAGCAGTGCTGGAAGAATTGCATGTCTCATAATAGTTTCAAACCCACTTATGTTTGTTTTTAGTCTGGCTCAGGATCTTGATCCAGTTTGGAATAGACTCTCCTATGTATTTATACCAGGAAGCAGCAGAGTATAGATGGGAACCTCTTATGGTGTTGTTGATGTTCAGCATTATCTTCAAACTTTGCTTTTAGAGCACCAATTCCAGCCTTATTTTTTTTAAATTTTTTTTAGTTTCTTTTTTGTACAGTCTGTGCTAGTATGGGATTCCCCCCCTCCCCCTGCCTTGTTTCAATTACCACTTGGCTTTTAATTATTGTAGTGACTCGAAATGAGGCAACTGCTGAATTTTCAGTAGCTCCTGTTTGACTGGATCTCATCCAAAGGGAGATGTGGGGAAGAAAGAGCAGAAAAAAACAGCTGACCAGGGCGATAGCCTCGTTTATAGGCTGCTGGAGGCTGGCTGCCCAAAGCCTTCCTGCTAAAACCCGGCCAGCACGAGGTAGGACAATCATGCTGCTGTTCCCTTCAGGGGTTATAAACAAGAGGATGAGGCTCAGCGAGAGAAAGAAAGGTTTCTTTCTCTGGTTTTCCTTTTTGTCAGTTTTTTAGCTTCCTTTTCCATCATTCCTCCTCTTCCTCCTGAACTGCAGGCAGAGCTATTCAGAGACAAAATGTTGTTTTCGCATGAGTTTAGTTTTTAAATGTAGCATTTTAGTTGCTGATGAAACAAATCAATAAAGAAATACATTTGGTAACCTCTCTTTAAAAATGCAAACCAACCCCTCCCTAGCTACCACTAATGGTCTTTTTGTCTGGGGTTGTAGAAAGCTTCTTTGAATGAGACAGCAGAGGCAGCACCCCCATCTTTCCTCTCGGGATAAACAGATGCACTCCAGCAGTTTCCACTACACCCTGCGTGCATCTTTTTATGCAAAAAAGAAACCAAAAAATTAGTAAATTCATGACCAGAGTGGCTGGGCTCCTTGCTTTGACTCCACTCTCAGTGTTTTTAAGGGAGATATCTTTCACCCCTACTCCCATAAATCTTTCTAAATCATTCCAAGCTGAGATATTATGACTCTACTATGACTACAGTACAACCTCTTGAGCAATCACCTCCTTGGTGTTCTCAGCAGCTTCAGGTTTAGGTGTATAATGAGAATAAAGAGATTGCTGTCCATCAGTGGTAACTATAGCTCTACGTATGGAGTAAAGGTTTTGGAAGTGGATAACATGCAATGAAGAAAGTGAGATCTGGGTCTGAGAGATCCTCCAGACTTTTTTTACTCTCTAAGAGGTGTATGTGATAACACCTCCACGTACACACGCTCTACTGAGTTGGGTTAAAATAATGATCTGGCTGAAGATGTCTCTGCTCAGTGCAGGAGGTTGGACTAGATGACCTCTAAAGGTCCCTTTTGAGCAAAATTATCCTGTGACATAAATCATCATCTCTGTAGTTCTACCTTAGTTGAAGAGACATCCAAGACATCGAGACTATGTGCTTTGATGGGTTCTGGTCTTGTGTTCTTTATTGAGAGCACAACAAAGATGTCTTGAAGTCACGTTCACACTCTGGAAGCTCTATATCATGGAAGGATGATATGGGTGGTAGCTGAAGAGTTGAAGCTGTGCCTTTGGGCATCACTCTTCTGCCCTGGGTCCTAGAAGGAGGGATGCTCAGGTGATCCATCCCCACTCAGGGAGCAAGTGCCAAAAGGTGCCATCAGCTCCTTTCCTTGCCAATGCTGCTTCACAGTGGGGTTTTACAAACCAAGCACCATTAGTAATGACCTACTCTTCATTCCAATATGTCGCTGCCTGTTAGGTCACCACTTGCTTCCAAAAAACAGGCAAAAATGTGTTTTTAAGTAGGTTGTAAATTATATATCACTGCACAGCATGAGGAGTGCTTGTTTTAGCCCTTCCTTCTTCTCATCCCTGTGCTCCTCTGGTTAAAGATCCTTTTCTCCCATTGGGTTCAACCCATGAATCTCTTGCTAAATTCAGAAAAAAAATGCTCTAAGTTTGTACTTGAGCTTTGCAGTTTGTCTCAGCCTGGCAGAAGACATGCACTCACAATCTTGTTGAGTTTTCCAGCTATTCCAGTTAGCCTAGTTAAAGATAGTATGTCTATCAACAAAATTTCTCACTTCTATTTGTATACAGTTTCAGCTACTATGATACCAGCCTCAAGTTGTGATTTTCATTCATTTACTATCTATTTAGTTACAGCAGAATTACCAGATTTCGGGTTTGCTGTTTTCTTCTAAAAAGCAGAAAGGTTGGAAAAGTTGGTGTTCCCCAAAACATTCTGTACAAAGAGTAGAGACTGTGAAGATGAATGCTGCTATTGGAGACTTAATTTGCACTGGAAGGTGAGCTAAACTGGAAGGACTCTGGCTTTGGTGGCTGCAAAATTTGGAAGATGTCTCACAACTAATGGAGGGAGATCCCAGAAGGAGATTTGATGGCTCTTGGATGCTGCTTTACAGATAGGACTGCATTCATTCCTCCTTCTGGTTTCCTCTGTTTTGGGTCAAATGTCCGAAGGCAAAGTGTGTGGTTTGCACAGACATTTTGCTCCTTGGTGTCTGAGTACTTGAAGACTTGCAGTGATTTAGAGGCCCACAAGCATCCTGGCTTGCATCAGCACTAATGTGCTCAGCAGGACCAGGGCAGGGACAGTTACCCCTGCACTGGTAACTGGTGAGGTCACATCTCAAATCCTGGGTTCAGTTTGGGGCCCCTCACTCCAAGAAGGACCTTTAGGGCCTGGAGCGTGGCCAGAGAAGGGCAACAAAGCTGCTTGGGAAGGGTCTGGAGCCCAAGTGTGGTGAGGAGCAGTTGAGGGACCTGGGGGTGCTGAGCCTGGAGCAAAGGAGGCTCAGGGGAGACCTTCTGGCTCTCCACAGCTCCCTGACAGGAGGCTGGAGCCAGGTGGGGGTCAGGCTCTTCTCCCAAGGAACAACCAACAGGGCAAGAGGATATGGCCTCAAGTTGCCTTCCCCTTGAGGGTTGTCCAGGGCTGTGCCAGGCTGCCCAGGGCAGTGGTGGAGTCCCCATCCCTGGAAGGGTTTCCAAGCCGTGGAGATGTGGTGCTGAGGGACATGGGTCAGTGGGGACCTGGCAGTGCTGGGTTAAGGGTTGGACTTCATGGTCTGAAAGGTCTCTTCCAACCAAAATGCTTCTGACTCAGTTCTTTGATACTGGATGTGTGCAGCTACCATGAACATGAATACTTGAAGTGGTATTAAAATTCTGCCCATTAGTGGAAGGTCCGGCCTCAAGCTACAATCCTCAATGCATGGGTGAAAAATCCTGGATAGAATGAAGGTACCTTTGAGTCCCTGCCTCGTGATCTCTCTTGCTTGGCCAACGTGGACAATGAAGAGCTGCCACTCATCTTCAGGCAAGGAGAAGAAGCAGCGAGGGCTCTGCATCCTCAAGTGCAGGTTCCGGAGAGACTGCAACCTTGACGGACGGAGGAACGCCGCGGAAAGCTGTGTTAGGTGGTTTGGGCAGGAAGGGCCTGAAGTGGAAGCTCATTTTCATGGAGACCTCTTGGATGACAAACGGGATTCCAACACCGTGGGGCATCGGGTGGTCTACCTCTGTTGCTGTTGGATGGACCACGTTGTATTTGTCTCCGGCTTTTACAGTTCATAGCAAACTCGTCCCTCACAACCTCAAAAACCTCCTGTTTTAATAATTTTAGCAAAATGATGAATGAAACTTCTTAAATTGTCCTATTTTGCTTTATAATGACTGAAAACATACCTTGAAGCAGCTTCATCCTCTCCTAAGACAAATGGCTGACAGGAATATATGGATTTTTGAGACTTCTCATTTTGCTCCCTAAAAACAATCAGTGACAACCATTGTTTATCCTGCCACTTATCAATATCTGATAATTAGTTTTAGTCACTGATAATTAGTTCTTGCCAATGCTACGCATGGATTCGATGAGATAATCATTGCTTTTTCAGTGCTGACTCCTGCAGGTGCTGTGGCCCATCCCCAATACATATTAATAACCATTTTTAAGCTCCCATTTCACCATTTAAACTATCCTAAAAAGAAGGAAAACCCCATTTTTAGGGCTCAATCCGACCTCCAAAGCTGACTACAGCAACTACAATGTCACAAGCGCTGGAAAACATCAGCCAGTGTGGTGTGAGTAAAGCTTCACTACATCCAACACAGGGAAATCTGATGCTGGAGCTTAACAGCGCTTGAAATTTTGGAATTGCATCAAGAAGAGGTAGGGATTATTTATATAATCCCCCCGAAAAGCAGGGAAGGGTCAGAGACGGGTGTAATGGCGTTCCACTCGGTCCCTATGCAGTCCTTCACGTGGCAGAAAACAAATGTTGGGCTTTGTTGTGTTGATTTAATGGCACAGCTCTTTTTTTTTTTTTTTTTTTTTTTTTTATGGGACAGGGTGTATTATTTTTTGTCTGCGACCAGCAGAAAGTAGCTGAGGTCTAGGAGGAAGGATAACAGGGGCAGAAGCCAAACTGGGGCTCCTATTACAGTGGTATGTTTTTGTTGCTGTTAACGTGGTTTTGTTTTTCTTCATTACACATATTTCTCTTGGGAAAAGCAGGAAAAAAATGTGTGTAAAATAGACACGAGAGCTCCAAGCCTTTGCTAAGAGGTTCCAGATGGGGGAGGCGTCACTGTAGCGACACTTTCTCCTGCCTTTCGGTTTGTGGCATTGATTTTGGTGACAAACTGCAGGAAAACTGCCCAGAGAAGTGAATGTCAATTTTTGGACTATTTTGTGAGCTATACAAGTAGGCAGTGGGAAGCTGAAACTTCATTTGTAAACATTTGTGGCCCCATGCATTTTAAAAAAATAGAGAGTGTCCAAGGGTTGCTCAGCAGACCAGTTGCCTCTCTTTGAATTTAGCAGCTAATGATAGGTAAGGAGGAGATTGAAGCTGGTGGAGATGCCTCTCCAGTCATAGAACCATTCTGGCTGGAGGAGACCTTTCAGATCGAGTTCACCTGTTCCCCCAGCACTGCCAGGTCCCCACTGACCCATGTCCCTCAGCACCACACCTCCATGGCTTGGAAACCCCTCCAGGGATGGGGACTCCACCACTGCCCTGGGCAGCCTGGCACAGCTCTGGACAACCCTCAAGGGGAAGAAATTATTCCTCAGCTCCAACCTCATCCTCCCCTGGGGCAACCTGAGGCTGTTTCTCCTTGTCCTATCACTTGTTCCTTGGGAGAAGGGTCTGATCCCCACCTGGCTCCAGTCTCCTGTCAGGGAGCTGTGGAGAGCCAGAAGGTCTCCCCTGAGCCTCCTTTTCTCCAAGGGGACTTGCCAATGGGTGGTGTTTTGCTTCTATGCTAGACAGCAGCTCTTGGCTCCAGCTTAGATTGTCATTGCATTGGCGGTGCTTCTTTTCAAGAAGACTTCCTCAAACTTTGATGGCTTATTTCCAGCCCTGTCCTCAGGCTGAAGGTCCACAGCTCCACCATCTGAGGCAAGCAGCATTTCACCAAGTGTCCCAGCCTCTGCGAGCTGTCAGCGATACCAGCCTGTCATCACCAGCTCTTAAAATGAGTCACATCTCCAGTTTGAGTGCTACTAGTGCCGTCAAAAAGTGACAACAGAGATAAGAGCTCCTGTATGGCAAAACATGTTGTCCCACATGGTTGTCCTAAGGGAATGTCATCTCCTGCACCGAGATTTTTGCATAATGAAATAATATTTTGTTTTTAAAATACTTAATTGGGGATGTCATGTGTTGACAAATCAACATTTCCAAGATTTCCATGGCCAAAAAAACCTGAACAACATTACTTTTGGAAGTGTGTGGAGCAAAGGGTGAGGACAGCCATTGTACAGCCGTCCATGATGCTTGGTGCGCTAAAAAACTCTGGGAGATGCTTTGGAGGCAGCAATTTATCCTCATCTTCTGCAGAGCACTGAAAGATGTGGACTTTTGTCTAGTTTTGGTAATGGAGTTGTATTTTCTTTCAAGAAAAAGGGGCCAGCGGAGCCCCAGCAATGACCTGAGGGGGGAACCCCTCTGCTGGAGCCCAGCAGGAGAGAGTTGGGCTTGGGCAGCCTGCAGAGGAGAAGACTCCAGCTGGGGAGACCTTCTGGAGGTCTGCCAGGACTTCAAGGGGCCTGTCAGGAAGCTGGGGACAGACTTTTGATCAGGGCCTGTTGGGGAAGGACAAGGTGGGAGGGTTTGAAACTCGAAGAGGGAGATTTAGACCAGATGGAAGGAAGAGTTTTTTGGTGCTGAGGGTGGTGAGCTCCTGGCCCAGGTTGCCCAGAGAGGTGGTTGATGCCCCATCCCTGGAACTATCCCAGGTGAGGTTGGCCAGGGCTCTGAGCAACCTGCTCTAGTAGATGTTTCTGCTCAGTGCAGGATGGGTTGGACTAGATGACCTCAAAATGTCCCTTCTCACCCAAATCATTCTAAGATTCTATTTGATAGTCACCTTAAATATATTCTAAGGTGGGTTTTCTCTGTCAATATTATGTGCACTTTTGTTTCTGCCATCCATGGTACCTGTATGGCCTACCAGGGGAGCATAAAGTCTCCTCCTGAAGGTGTGACTTGTTTTCACGTGATCATTGTATTGCTCTGTGATTGTTTTATATCTATTGGTATGAAACAATTAACTGCAGCACCTTTTAAGGCGTTTTGCTCAGTCTTGGAACACGTCGGACACTTCCTATCTGTGTCTGATGGAGTAAAATTTGTGCTTTGGCTGCAGAATGTCAATGCTGGGAGTTGTAGACATCTCCTGGGTTGGAGATACCACCCTAATAACACCAAGCTTCACAACTTCACTTTGGGATCCTTCTCTAAATCCCAAGCTGAACCCAAACTGCAGATATTTTTTTTTTTTTTTTCCTCTTCTTTTTCCACCAAAATGTTTGTTGGCTGATGTGAACTTCCTGGAAAACACATGTGTTTGGCTGCCCTTCCCAGGGCCATTCACCCTATGCAGAAAATACTACAGAGGGGAGCAGAGCACCATGGCCGGGAGCCAGAGCTTACGGATCTGGCAGCCTTGGCCTCCACGATCCACCCGTACCGACCTTTGCAGACCACCATCTGCCAGCTTAGTGGAGTTTTGTTTTTTTTTTTTCCCTGTTATGGCATTTGCAGAGGAAAACAGTCCTCCTATGGGAAGAGGCCTCAAGTAGGAAGCTTTGCTTTGGTTTGGGGGGTTTATTTTGTTGCACCATGGTTACATGGTAATTCCTTCTTTTTTTTTTTTTTACCCGGAACGTTGCTGAAAAGGCAGAAGCTGATATGGGCTGATCCTGTGCTTTAAGTATCCTGGAGTAGGACTGGATTTTGTCCCAGGCAATGAGTTCAGATGTGACTGTTGTGTCCCTGCTCTCTCTGCACCAGGATAGTGAGGAAGGTGCCCAGATACTTGGAACTGGAGAGTAAGTCAGGTTGGCAGGGACCTCCAGAGGACATCTGGTCCATCCATGCTCAAAGTGGGCTCAGGGTCTTGACCTAGAGTAGCTGGTGTTTCTTGGCTTGATGGGGAGTTGGATTCCCACCATGGATCAAGTCACCAGCACCTTTGAACAGACAGCTGCTGCATGGCTTGCAGAGGTTTGAGTGCTTTTAATGTCTTCTTCTTATAGAGTGATTTGGATTAGAAGGACCTTTCCAGGTCATCTAGTCCAACCCCCTGCACTGAGCAGGGACATTCCCAACTGGAGCAGATTGCTCAGAGCCCCATCCAACTTGACCTGGAATGGTTCCAGGGATGGGGCATCGACCACCTCTCTGGGCAGCCTGGGCCAGTGTTTTACCACCCTCAGCATCAAAAATTTCTTAGTTTTTAGTTTAAGATCTGAAGAATTTTGCCCGTAACAAACTTGTTGCAGTGCAAGGAAGGAAAATATAGAGCTGGTGGTTTTATTTTTAATTTTTAAATTGCTTTTTGGTGGTACAACAGCAGCTGGAGATTTGCCAATACTTTCTGTTTAAAAATACTGAGCTTTCTCACACAACTTTGTTGTGCTGCAGGTTTTGGCAACCAGGGATGCCGTGGGGGTTATCAGCTAAGTTAGGGAGGGGACAGATGAGTAGAAGACCTTAAAATGTGCTGGAAATGAGTCTAAGTTGTATATAAATCCTTGTATGTGTGAAAGACTAGGAGATTTTAGATAAATGTGGTCTTTTCAAACTTATACTTGCTCTTCAAAGTCTTTTGCTCATGTCATCAGCCAGGAGAAATAGTTTCTATAATGTTTGAGAAACATTTTCTGGTATAATAGGAAAAAAAAAACCCCAACAACGTTATTTTGTCACTATAGACTTTGAGTTTAAACTGTTTTGTCATCTTTGTGGTCTGAGAAAAATTGAGTCTGATGGAAAATTGGGGTCTGGCTCTACAGTGGACTTCAGTGAGCTGTTGAAGAAAAGAACAAAAGACAAATCTTTAGAAGACTTTGAAGGTCAGTGTCTGGTGGTTCAGGGTTGGAGGTCATTCTTAGCACGAGCTCTTCTCAAGCGCCGCAATGCGAACGCCAGAAATACCTTGTGGTTTGTGCTTTTTACCATAAAAGCATCAAAGGTTTCATTAGGCAGCATGAAACATCTGAGGACAACCAAGAGAATGAAAGACCAAGGTGTTACCACTTGAACCTGGAGTTAGTTGCTATGAACCAGGTAGTCAATATTATTACTTGGCCATGACTTGAAGGATACACATAAATGCTACTTGACTTTGCAAGAAGGCAAGTTCTAGCTCATACTTTTTGCCTTTGGGACTCATTTAAGTGCTTATTCAGGTCTCGTGGTCTCTGCTGCACAGAGGTGGCTCTTGATGGAAACCAAAAGTTGGGGGAGACCTGTCCAAGTGATATCATTTTAGCAGAGCAGTTTGGGTTGGTGGGTTTTATCAAGTGGTGAGCTGCAGGATGAAAAGAAGTTGTTTCCCAGGACAGAAGCAATAATGAGAAAGAGCCTTGTTAAGACCTAACTTAAGTGCTCTAGATGGTTTCTGGCCATAATTGGATGTAATTCAGTTAAAAAACAGTATAACAGGACAAGAAGAGTGCTGGGAGCTTGGGTGTAGGTTGAACAAAAAGAAACAAAAATGATCTCTATCATCCAGCTGTTCGTGTTCCCAGATGCTGTGACAACATTTCAATATGCTCTTCTTTTTCCTGTCTCTTTTCCCCCTCTTTTTGCAATGAAGGCATTTGTGAATTATGTTATATGATCTTTAAGATCCCTTCCAACCTAAAACATTCTAGGATTCTATGTTCTTACTGCTGTAGCTGTAGGAGAACAAGGCACTGAGGTGTATTCCTAGATGCAGGGTGTTGGAAAAGAACCTTATTTTAGGAATGTCTTAAAAATATGTCTTTAATGTCTTTAAAATAATCCTTATTCTGGCTGTAATCTGTAATTAATCCAGGTTGCATCAATATTCAACCCAAACTGAAGAGACCACAAGCCTTCTGGATCAGGAACATCAAGTATTTAGCCATGAAACTATTCATGATTATTTCCCCCCCCCCCCCCCCATCCACGATAAGCATCTTGTTGTGCAGGAGGGTGGTAGGAGGCTGGAGGAATAGAGCTGCTCCTGCCTCCGTTGAATCACCAGCGCCGGGTCCAGGGGGATGTTCAGCTCCTACAGTGGAACCTATTGAATTTTGTTGCCTTCAAAATGTTGAGCCCCGGCCAGTAAAAGCTTTGGTCTCCCCAAGAATTTCAGGAATGCTGTGACAGAGTTTTGTCCATTGAGCTGCTCAGCAGCTTCAAATCCATGAGTCAGTAAAGGGAGAGAACATGAACAGAAGATAATTTGTTTTAGGCATGTCGTTGTAACTCATTTTGTGTTTTTGGAGCCTGAACTATATTATGTCCAAGTTGCAGAAGGACACGGTGTCCTGTTCAGCTACATGTAGATCAGGCATGCATAAATGGAATTAAAAGCAATTTTTTTATAGCCCAGTCCTTCTGTTAAAGAAACAAGGTGAATAAACCAACCCCAAACCTATTAAGATGTCTCAAGTTAAACACCAGGAGTTTCTTTAGCTACCTGTTGGCCCTTCCCCAGCGTGCTTCCACCATCGAGTCAGCCTTGAGTTTTAACAAGACACGATGCAAAGTGCTTTCTCATTTCCATCAGCAATAAAGAAAAATGCCTGAAAGAGGGATATTATGGGTTATGATTTCGGTAGGTATTTAGGTTATAAAATATAATGTGGTCTGGCATGTTAATCCAGAAAAAAAGCTCATAAAAAAGGACTCTTGTAGTTCCCCATGCCTACATTTGAAATATGTTCTTCTGACTCTGAACGTTCCTTGTTACAGTATAAAAAAACATTTATTTCTGGATAAAGCTCTTTACAAAGAAATCCTAATAAATAGACCATATTTCTCTCCATGAGCCATTAGTTAAGGTACAAGGACAGGGAACCAAACCAGAAAATAATTTTAGTGTGGGTTGTTTTGGGTTTTTTTTTTGCTAAAATTCCTTATTCAATTTTATGAAAAGGTGTTTAAAATGGAGTTGCCTTCATTTTGGTTTCTGAAAATTCATACTGAACAACACTTGTAAGATATATAGAAAATTTATTTTGCTGCCTTAACATGATGTCTTAGATTATGATTGATTCTACTGCAGGGAAGTGCTCATAATTAATATCAGTTAAAACTGATCTCTAAATACATGGTGATGTGCTGGCCTGTGTTGAGTATCTGCTCTCTGTAAGATCTTTATTAATCATCTGGGTGAGGTGATTGAGGGCACCCTCAGCCAGTTTGC